>NC_049214.1:3846770-3944270 GCF_013347855.1 Anguilla anguilla | reverse complement strand
TATGAAAGGGGTTGACTCGAGGTTGGATTAGATCTGTTAAAAGACAAATCCAAACTGAACTGAACTTTAGATTTATGCTCAAAGAAAATGGCCAAATAGCAGTGCTGACTTGATTTGTGTCTGGAAACATTAGCAGCCACTTAAAGGAGGGCAAACTGGGTCTCTAAACGCCAGATGGTTTTTGGTTTTAATCCTGCATTTCCAACAGGGGGTTTGTGGACCCAAAGGGGCAGTGCTTAATTTGTTCCGGATCCTGCCGGAACAGGATCCTGCTGGAACTAAATCTCAGAACTCTCAAGCCCATGTTCTGGGATGTATCTGGATGGATCCGGTAACTCCCTTGTCATAGTAAATTAAGGTATAGCAGTCTGCCATGTAAAACCTGATGTCTGAGATCCTAATAAAGACTTCCTACATGACTTGTATTTTGTTCATCCTCCCCCCAAATTCACCAGTTGGGTCAATTTGAGATGAAAATATAAACATAATGTCACCGTGTCACGCATGAGTGAATCTTTGCCCATTACTCCTTTCCTTTGCCCATCTCGCCACAGGTGATAATGGCTAAATAAATGCAGTCTAGTTTGATGTCCTTTTTAAAACAAAAAAGGTTCAGGGAAGCAACAAAACCACCAATCAAACTACCCAGGGGCACTTCAAGAGGGAAGTAGGCTGCAAGGCGTAGCCCAGGGTCGCAAACTCACACGGTTTTTGGCGTGAAACGCGCCCTTTCAGACTCTGTCACACGCTCTCACGCTACCCAAACGCGTATCACGCCAGATAAAAAAGGCCGCAGCTATTTATTTAAGGAAATGACCTCGTCGTGACAGTTCAGTCAAAAAGCCAATCTGGGAACTAATATGTACACACATTACGGGCATCGAGCCATATGTTTCAGAGGAGATATTAACTAATTATTGTCCTTATCCATTTCCTCTTGCTGCATTACCGAAACAGACCATTGTGCTCAATTTCCTGTGATGGATCCCTTGTCAAAAGCACGCCTTATTATGCTAGGTCACATTAAAAAAACATTGTCCTTAAAGGGCAATGCGTTTTTAATGTGCTTCTATTTGCTTGTGCAGCTAATTATTTATATTTTTTTTAAATGTATAATACTTCAGATAAAAAATAAATTCCACTCTGAAGTGATTTGGTTCAGGGAATGGCGTGATATTACAACAGGAATGAACATATAATTAATAAAGAGGTGGGCTCGGAAAAGGCAACATTTGGGGTGCTTGCTTGTTTCGATTCTGTACACTTTAAATTTTCACATTTTTAACTTCTTTGCCTTCTGCGGTCTTGTTTTAAGGCTTTTACCAGGTGCACAGTAAAAATATTCAGTGTTAAATCAACCCTTACAGAGTACACAATGGTCCTTATTTGACTCGTACGTACCCTGTTAGAGTTGAATTAACGCTGGACTTAAGAAAAAAATAGCATTAGCATTCCAAACGGAGCACTGATGTAATCACTAGTTTTTGTTCCTGAGCGTCTCTGCTGAAATTGCGGAGCCCAATGCTCATTCGAATGCCCGCGGTCATGATCAATGCACATGAGTCTAAAAACGTAACTCTAGGGCTCAGCCGGTCTGACGTACATATGTACATGTTAATTGTGTTCATAATAGAATCAGCTCTAGGAGGGTACCACGAAAGTATAAAATATACGCAAGAGACTGAAACGATCACAGGATGATGTGAAATTGTTAAATATAATTATTCTGCAGAATTACATAAAAACTGAGTCGTGGTACCTCTGATTTGACTAATCGCTCAGCCTGGGCTCAAGCCGCCCGCCCCCCCACCCCCCCCCCGTTTCGACGAGCTGCCACGTCGTTAGCCAGCCGCGCACTTTCCCAGAGAAAAAAAAAACGAATAGCCTGGCCACGGATCTGGCGTGTGATTCGTGCGGAAGCCGCGTCTAATGGCGGTGGCATCGCGTCGCACTCTGCGAAACTAAAGTCAGCGGAGTCCACCCCGCTCTTGCAGATTTTAACGGGTTTTTTTTTTTTTTACCGACATTAGCGACTAGCTGTGAACGTCCGCCGTGAACGAAGCCAGAATCTCTCTGCCAGTGAACGTGGTGAAAAGTCTTTTTTTGTTCTTTTTTTTTTTTTCAAACTCAAAAGCAAAAGCAAATGAGCTGGCAGACCTGAGAAAGCCCTTTCCTATCCCCGTAGCGCCATGGTAATTATCGTTTTAGGGGTTATTATCGAAAAGAGGAATGCGCTCTCCCGTTTACACAAATGAACGCATTCACTCAAAATCTGCAATTTCACGTTTGGCCCGAAATGCAGTGCGGATGTTTTCAGACTTCGATTTACATTTTAGCATAAAACTAAACAAATCGCACTCTGACTCTTTAGTGCGTACAAGGAAAAAAAAAAAAAAAAAAAACAAGATTTCATTTGGAAAAAGTCGATGTTTCTCTGCTGCTTGAAACACTGTGTGAGGAATGCGGGAAAACACATTTTAGATAAAAAGAAGATGAATGTTGGCCCTTTGTGCACGCGGTGCTTAGCGATGCTAATTCGCCAGGGCGATACGCCGCGAGGCCAGCTAGCAGATGTGGCTCTGCGTCTGGCTCATATTGTGGCCCGCGTTCAGTGAACATTTGTCACATAAAAATAAATGCCAATGCAACCTTTTTTTTTTTTTTCCCCCTTCTTCACACGCACAGTCTAGCAGCCAAGCAAAATTACAGAACTTTCCAAACTGTGCTTGAAGATGAATGAATGAATGAGTGAGTGAATGAATGAATAACAAATGAGTGAATGAACGAATGGAGAGGGGGAAGAGAGAGAGAAGGAGAGACAGAGAAGGAGAGAGAGAGAGGAAGAGAGAGACAGAGAGAGAGGGTGAGACAGCAGGAGAGAGGTAAAGAGATGGGGATGCTTATGGAAAGATGGTAGAGAGAGTGAGAGATGGCTTTTAATGAGATTTGGAGCTTGTCAGGCGATAAAAATGATGCCTGTACATGTGATCTTTCATAATTTTATGTCAAAGTCATTAATGTTACAGTATTGAAATCACTTTGGCAACACAATGTGTTTGTCATGCCAGTGAAGTTCATTTGGATACCACGCAGAAAGCAAACGTAAATAAACTGAATTTATCGTCCCCTCATGCAATCTCAGGCTCGTACAGCCGATTCGTCTGAACAGTGGAAACTCAAAGCAAGCCACGCAAGCTCACATCAAACAAACAAACAGAGAAACGGCTCCCGCAAAATATCCGATCTGCGCTTTTCCCAACGGCGTTCTGAGTTATCCTGAAGGAGGGAATTCACTCGATGAACTTCTGTGTGGAATAGATTACTGAGTGGGAAGAGGGGGTCTCAAAACCCAGTCACACGATAAAATTTCACGGCTATGTACGAGCATTCCAAGACCCGCTGAACATTCAGCTGACATTCAATTTTGAAACCGTTGATCCATTCCCGAAATGAGCTTCGAGGGACTCGGGCCTGCGTCTCTCTTCATAATGGAACTTTAGAAGATTCAAACTGAATTTTCTATTATTTAGAATATAACCTTTTGATTTAAAACCCTCTTCCCAGCCCTTTCCCAATCTTCCCAGACTATACGTTCTTTCAGACAAGCAGATCGTAGTTGCCGTTTCAGTGCGGTCAGGGAAACTGGTTTCTCTCTAGGTGCTCTTAGTTCTTCCTGTAGTTGTGGCACATTTTTAGATGGCTCATTCTCTGCCCCTGATGTTACCCTTCCTCTTCCTGGTCTCCTCCTCTCAACATTCGCTGTCCATTAGCTGGACCCTTCTGTGATTGTACTGAACGCTGCACCTGGACATCTTAAGCTTCTTTGCAATTCCTCACTGGGAATAACCTTGCCAAAATATGTTTACTTGGCTCCACTCATATAAGCCTAATTCCTTCTCCTTTGCCATATTTCTTGCAACCTTGGTGCCTATTTTATGTACAGTATCGGCCAATGGGCTACTTGTGGTAAAAAAATAAATAAATAAATAAATTTTTTTGATTGAATCCAGGCTGTAGTTATTTCAAATTAAGACATTTTCAATTCTATCTCTCAAACTGCTCTTTGTGCTAAAATTATTATTTGCTAACTGCAGTATCTTCTGCTGGAGTTGAGCTCTTTTTTGTGTCTGTGAAATAGACTTCAGGTGATGTCAGGTATATATAGAGGTCGCAGAAGTGGTGATCATGGTGAGAATGTGTTATCGGATCACTTCCTCCACACCTGAACGTCCCAAAGAATGTGTGTGTGTGTGTGTGTGTGTTTGTATAAGAAAGAAAGAGAGTGTGTGTCTGTGTTCACGTGTGTGTGCATGCGTGCACATGTGTGTTTGTGTGACAGAGAGAGAGAGAGTGTGGTGTGTTTGTGTGTTTGTGGTGTGTGTGTGCACACATGGTGTCTGCATGTGTGTGTGTGTGTGTGACAGAGAGAAACAGTATGGTGTGTGTGTGTGTGCATGCACATAGGCGTGTGTCTGTGTGTCTGTGTGTGTGCGTGTCTGTCTGTGTGCGGGTTATTCAGATGTAGTCTGTAATCAGGAGCCAGACCTCCCCACAGCAGGGTCCGGTCAGTCACCGTGGTTCATGCTCCACATTATCAGAGCAGATGTCGGGGTTGCTGTGCCTCCCGTTTCACTGGAGCGAACGCAACCTTGAGCCGCCAAGCTGTGCTCGTAAGGAGCAGGAAGACCTGTTCTTACCGCTCGCCCTCACAAACTACACATCCCACCTTCTCCTCTCACTGTCTGCTGTCTTTCAACATCAATAAATATGGGATTTCCAAAAGCTTTCTTCAATGATGAAGCAGAACTGTAAGGTAATATTTATCTGGAGGTTATACACTAAATTTCACTGTGCCTTGTTTGCTCTCATTGGCTTGTTTTTGTTTGCCATGGTAACTGGCAAGGTTGCCTGTGGTCCCAGACGTAACCTCACACCCAGCCACATGAACCTGATAACCTCCCCTCCCTCCCCCCTCCCCCCCCCCCACATCCCCCCGCCCCCCCCCCCCCTTCGGAGCGTCTGAAGGTGAACAAACCACATTTAAAGTCAGCCGATCATTTGGCAGAAGCTCATCGTCATGGCGCACACGCCGCCATTACCCTCCCGAGCTCGACTGCCTTCTTAAATCCGAGGATTCGCGTTGATTAAATGACCCGTCTGTCAGAGTCACGAGCCGCGCGCCGCCAGAAGTCGTGCCTGCTGACGGACAGAAAAGGACTTCCTGTCAGTGTCAGAGTCACTTCCTGTCAGAGCCGCCCCTTGTTCTTTGGGCGTCGGCTGACATCAGAGGGGAACAGCTGAAGGTTCTGAGGGTTCAGCTGTCACCCCAAACGGGTCGGTATTTGTCCCACGAATTGTGAACACACAAGCAAGGTGATTCAGTGAGTGACTCAGGGTTTAATTCTCTGTGGAGTGCTAGTTAATTCTGCTAAATCAGAGCAGCAACATGGTCTTTTTTAGGGAAGCATAGTTTCGTCATGAAAATAACTAACAAATGTAGCCAGGCAGTGAAACAAAACCGAGATGTTAAAGTTTTTTTTTTTTTGTTAAAGTTTTTTTTTTTTCTTTTCCACAGCAGCAAAGCAAAACGATTGGCTGCATGTACCCAGGAACACTGCCAGCCAGGAATTCCTGAAATACTCCCCATTAAAAGATGTGACACAGGACACCATGAAAAAAAAAATGAAAAAAAGTATTTATGATGATATTCTGCCCTATCAATCCAGGCATTTTTGGGTCCCATCCAACCGGGACTTCCTGTATCATCAGATTTCCCCACATCAGCAGCAGCGTCTCAGTACAGTATGTTCTGTCTCATCCTCGATTCCCTTCAACACATTTACTCACACCGTGCACCTTTTTCAGACAGTGAATAATGGGTGAGGAACTGGTCTGGTTACCTGGAGGTCACAGGTTCGATTCCCGGTTAAGACACTGCCATTGTAACCTTGAGCAAGATGCTTAATCTGCCATTACTTCAGTATATATATCCAGCTGTATAAATGGATACAATGTAAAGTGCTGTGTAAAAAGTTGCGTAAGTCGCTCTGGATAAGAGCGTCTGCTAAATACTTGTAAATGTAATGTAATGTAATGTGTGCCTTTCTTGTAATTGTACCAGTCGGGTCAGTCACTGAGCTAATTGTTGTGTATATGACTGTAGCCTTATTTTACAAATCTCACACCCTCATTTTGTAGATATACGTCCTAGTTTTAAGTTAATAATCAATGATCTAACCAGTGGCAATCAGGATCTCATTAGATCTTCCCCCCCCCCCTCTAAATTGCCTTTCCAAGCGATATGTCCCCTTTTTTAGTTGCCCGCGATCTTAAGCCTGTATTTAATTTTTTCAGATTGTCTGATGTTGTCCCAGACCACCTTTAACATCAAACATCATATATTTTCCCCAGGTTATGTTCATTAGCATTAATGCTTGGACCTGCTCCTTGTCTAATTTTTATACACACATTTCCATTTTCAGTCAATGGATTCATTTCAGCTTGATGCCCACCAGTGATTATCAGTGATAGAAAGGATATTTAAAAGGTGCTATTTGAGAATCTGCGTCCTGTTTCAAGCCCTTTCGTTCAGTTCTCCTGAATTTCTCCTGCATCTGCTAAACCTTTCCCGTCAAACAGCACACCGCAGGGACGGTGACAAGTGGGCGGGGCGGGGAGGGTACTATAGTCTCTCACTGTCCGTCGAAATTCATCAAACCAGAGCCGAAGGGAAGCTCTGGCCTATCGCAACTGAGGCCTCTGTTTGATTTAACCATACAGTATGTACCTGTTTTTCTCTTTGCGTTCAGTGAAGTCATTCAGTAAAGACTGTTTCATTGAATGTATTTTTCATTAAATAGCAAATGGAGTGAATAATAAAAAAAAAGCAAACAAACAAATGTGTATGTCCTTGCGAGAGCACTTTTCATTTCCTTTATATTCATTATGCAACTGAATAGGCCATTGGTAAATATGCAAATATGAAAATAATAAAGATATGCTGTTAATGTTGTGTATTGTGCATTGTGTGCATTCTGCATTCTGATTATAGGACTCAATAATGATGGCACAGTTCTGCAGAAAAATAATAGATAAGAATTAAAATACACACAAAAAAAATAAATAAATGTGTTGTGTGAGAAATGAAAAGAGTTTTGTTTCTCAGTGATGACGCGTTTGCTGCTGGTTCTGATCCCAGGCACCACTAAACGCAGTTCACCTCAGCGAGAGATCAATCAGCACACACATGCTATCTCCTCCGCCTTGATCTCGTCCTGAAAATAGTGTTTTCCATAGATCCGTGTGTTTGGCTCGGACCACAGGCCTGCTCTGATTGACTTTAAATGCGCTACCACCCGCAACTCGACCTGTCTCACCTCGCTGTGGGGCCCAGCGTTATCTCTCGAACCCACGCCCGCGGGTAACAGCCAACAATGTTCGAACCCGCGCCCGCAAGGCCAGAGCCGCCAGAGTTCGAACCCGCTGCTGTGGTCGTATCGGCCAGCTAGCAAAGCATCCCTGGGGCACCACCTTACCTTTCCATGTAACGCTGTCAGAGCCCACCCCCCCACCCCCTACCCCCCCTGCCAGCACCACCACATCCCACATCCCCACCAAAAAAAAAGGAAAACAGATGAGACTCATACCCAAACAGTAAAGAAGAAAATGACATGCCTTCCTGACCTGTCACAGTAAGAGAGAGAGAGGTGTAGAGAGAGAGAGGTGGGAGAGAGAAAGAGAAATAGAGAGAGGGAGAGATAGAGAGAGAAAAAGAGGGGGAGAGAGAGAGAAAGAGGGAGAGAAAGCGAGAGAGAGAGAGAGGGAAAAACATGGGAGAGAACTACATGGGGAGAATTCAACCAAAAAAAAAAAAAAAAAAGAAAACGTTCCTGAAATATCTGCAACAAAAATGGGGTTGTTATGGCGACGGATGCTGCGGTGGTCCGTGTCGCCAGGACAACCGCTCGCCTCCCTCCGGGTCAGTGGTTTATCGCCATACCCCCAGCGGTTTCGTTTTAGCGCGCTAACGCTCTCGCCGGCGGCCCCCCCTCGTCAACAACGGGCATTATAACAGGAACCTCACACCGCGTCCGTTCTGCGAAATCCCCAAATAACCTCGCACGCACACGGAATAGCACAGGCACGTCAACTCCGTTTTATTTAAACTTTGTTTTCGCCCGCTATTGTGCCTCAGAGGAAAACCAATTACAGCAAATTGAGGATTAGGTTTTTTTTCTTAATGCTATTGCTATTTTGTATCTGTATTTATACATTACCCGCAAGATTACGCCTTTCAGCTTTGAGTCCGTTAAGGCGTTTGGGTGAAGCGTGTTGCGCTTTTTCAGGATGATCTCATTTTAATCTTTTAAAAAATAGAACAGCGCGTAATCTGCATTCCCCGGCGCAATCAGGAAATTAGGGGACAGGTTTGATTGTTTTAGTTTGACCTTGGACGCATCAAATCCCATAAAGATGACAGCCTCATAAATAATATTAATTTTTTTGAAAAATAACTTGTACACCCCTGTGAGTGTCATTTCCTTTACTATGATTATGAAAATAATCTTTTCATAATCATAAAACGCTTTGGCGTGCGTTGTATTGTTTATTATTTCAGGACTCTGATATATAAAAATTCAAATAGCACAGAATATGCGCAATTTCAGGCCATAAATACAATTAATTGAATAATTAAAGTTCAAACAACCCGTTTAAGATTAAAATTTCCAACGATGACAACTACAAGGTAACAAAGAGGAAACAGGTTAAATTATTAACCAATTTAAGCACAGTATACTTGCTCTGTTAGATATTTATAGATATATTGATATATTTAGTCTGTAGGTAATCAGAGCACTAGGCACAATTTTGTCAGTAAAATGGTGAGCATTGGTGGGCTGAATGGCCTGTTCTCATCATTATATTATGTTATGTTATGTTATGCTATGTTATGTTGTGTTATGTAATGTTTTGCTGTGTTTATGGAGGAGGATTTTATTCCATTTTTCACAGGGAGAAGCTCTTACTGCTCAACAGTCCTGTCAGAAAATTCTCTTTCCCTGCTGAGCTTAAAGCCCTTCTAGTGTTGACGTTTTGCCAGCCCTGCCCTGACAATAAAGCTTGACTGAGTTTGAATGCGATTGAAAGAGATAGTTGAAGAGAGAGTGCATGTATGAGCATGTGAGTGTGTGTGTGTGTGTGTGTGTGTGCGTGTGTGTGAGAGACAGCATGATTTACAGAGTAAGTGAGAGAGTGAGTAAGAGTGAGTGAGAATAACACATTATTCTGTTATTGCTGTTTGTCATGTGGTGTTTCACGTTCCTTGTCATACTTTGGTAATACAAATGCAAACTTTGCTACGCCAATAAAGCACTTTGAATTTGAATTTGAGTGAGTGTGGGAAAGTTAATGAATGAATGAATGAGAGAGTGAGGGAGTGATTTAAAGTGTAAAAGATTAAGTAAAAAAGGATTGAGTAAGTAAAAGAGTGAGTGTGGGAGGATGAATGAATGAATGAGTGAGTGAGTCACAGAGTGAAAGTGAATAAGTAAGAGTGTGTGAGTGTGAGAGGATGAGCAAATTAATCATGTTTTGTTCTCGTGTGCTGAAAGATTTATTCACATGTACAAAAAAAGGAAATCACATGTGAAATTGCGATCTTCACACGAGAAAAGGCCAATGAAAAGGGAAAAGGTGATTTTCTTTTGGAAGGTCAGGACCGGAGGCAGTCAGAGAGTCAATAGGGCGGGCGGTGAGCGTGTCAGCAGGTCAGCTAAACCACAGCTATTCTCTGTACTTTATATTCCTATGGAAGCCGTACACTTATCCAGGCCCCAGTCGAGACCAGAGACAATGTGTGGTGGAAAATGGCCTCTCAGAAACTGGGGGTGCCGGGAACATTATGCACTGGGATGAAGTGACTTTTACGACTAAGTCATTGATATAGATGGTCATGGATAGATGACTGGAAGGCATATGTAATTAGAACTGGGAATTAAGTTGGCATTTTATGGAAGAAGCTGATTACTGACTGAAGACCAGCGAGTTCCTTTTTCTTGCTTCAGGTCAACGGAGATTTGCTTCGGAAGTCCGACCAAAAATACGTTCACCGGAACAGAGCGCTTACGTACACAGCAAGACCACGGCCCGAGCAATGATGAATGCAGTGCTCACTCTTTTCATAAAAACGACTTTTGAGTCACTGGGTTTTAGAATCGAAATTTTTAATCTAATTTTGCAAAAAAACAAGATCTTCTGTGGGTCCTGTAAACAGAGAGTCTGAAAGAGCAGCAGACCGTTGGGGACTCCATGTGCAGAACCACTCATTTATTCCAAAAGATCAAGTCTATTTTTCAAAAGACGCTGAAATACAACGCATAAAAATGAAAAATAAAAAACACTAAAAGGCAATACAACCGAAAGATACAACCGTAAAATAAAATCAGTTTGTGCCTTAAGACATTTCACAAAATGACAGCAATAAAAGGTTGTAGTTTATCGTTTTTAGATTGAGAACACGTCTCCCTGTTCCCTCTTCACATGACTGGGATAATGCAAATACTCCCGAAACACGTGTCCCAAGATGCATTGCAAACAAATTATATGATCCCAATAAAACAGGGTAACTGTCGTCACCCAACACTCAGACATGAAACAAACGCCACCTCACCCAGTGCAGGAGAAAACATGGACAATTATTCAATGGATCAGGTGGCTAAATGATCTGCGTTTTATGGACATTGTTAATTAGCTGCAAGCATTTTTTTTTTCTTCTTGTTCTCCCCCAATCCAAGACAAGGTGAGCCTCAAGACTGCTTCAGTTTGTTGAGTTAGTCATCTATGTGAGCGTTGGATTAATTGCCTAAAAATGTTTTTTGGATCTGATTAATATTGATAACAAATAAACACTATAATTAACCTGGGAATTGCAAACATCCACTTGTGCTTAATTGCTCACGAACAATAAATAGTCAATGGGTTGTTTCTGTCGTTTTGTAATTAAACGTGATGCTCATTTGTAGTGCCACTTGTAAGGCTGGTTAACTTTCAGGAGTACTTTTTTTTTTCAGTATTATTTCAGTTGCAGTGTACTTTTCAAATGGCCCAGGCAGTTTTTTTTTTTATCCATGCAATGAATTAGTTTTTTCAGGTGTTTACAGACGCAAGTGACGACCTGTCCCTTGTACAGTGGCTGATATGGGGCCAACAAGTACTGGTGGTCAATACCAGGATGTACAGATAAAGAAAAGAAAAGAAAAAAAGAAAAAACAAAACCAAGATGTTCTTTATTCGTGACGACAGTGTTAATATGGAGTAAGGGTTTCACTTAAAAAGGCGTTTTCACATTTTGGTTGTTAAGAAAAAGAGCTTTTATGTTAGGCTATACACACTCAGCCATTTGCTACATCGATTTATTTTATCGTTCTTTATATTAAACAGTCATCGAATGCCCACTTCTGACTTTACACTTGACTGTGCTCGCCCTCAAATCTGAAGGCCACAGGTTTGTGAGCCAGCAAAAGACTAATAAATAGCCAATTACTGCAGTACACATTTACACTGGGATTCCCATCGTATTGCTGGGCGTGCAGTTATCCGCGAAAACCTAATCTCAGATAAAAATTTCTCCTGTCCATGTCTTTAGTCCGGACAATGCCAAACATCCCAGACGAAGGTCACCCGCGAACTGTTCCAGTCATCGAACTGAAATGTCAATGGCTCAATGAATTTCAGCGACAAGGAAGTGCTGCACTGGGACGAAAGTGAGTTTTATGACCGCGAGTCGTCATGTCGATGGTACTAGTGGTCATGGACGGATGACCGGAAGGCATGTCTAATTAAGAGCTTGAGATTAAATTGACATTTAGGAAAGAAGCCAATAAGTGACTGAAATCTTAGGGAGTTAGTTTTTTTCTGAACCAATCACACGTCAGGTTAACGGAGCCATGCTTGGGATGTCCAACCAAATACTTTCCCTGTGGTTTATTTTCTGTAGCTGTAGCTTAGAGGCCCAATCCATACAGTTTTTAATGAAATGGACCAGGCCAAGATAAAAATAAATAAATACATAAATTTGTCAAAGGTCTGCATGAGGGAGGCCATAATGAGTTATGCATTTATTCATAAAGGTAACATGCTATCTGAATGGGTTTTCTTTATACACACAATGTAGCCCATTACACCTTATATTCATATAGATTTATACTGCACACACACACACACACACACACACACACACTGCAGTGGGACAGACGACAGATGGCAGTGGAGTGGATTTTTCTGAATTCCTTTTGGATTAATGAAGATAGAATGTGAAAATCAAGTCTGAGAGGACGTAGGAAAAAAAGTGTCGGGTTTTTTAATGATGAAAAACACACACAGACAAAAAAAAAGACCACCGCATACAGCCTTATTCCAAAAGAGGCTGCCACCACCTCAATGAATATTTCTTCATTTGACACATGAGATCCAGAGAATAGAAGAACAGAAATAAATGTCTATAAAAATAAGGGTTGCTCTATAATTTATTGTATTCAGGGGCAGAAAGTTGGGTGGGGGGGGGGGGGGGGGGGGGGAATTGCATGCTTTGAATTTCCAAGTGGGAAGAAAACGAGAACAGTTCGCACTGATCAAAGTTTGATGCTCATGCATATACAGTAGCAGTGGTGTACAGTACTTCATACATGCAGTAGGCCTACTGCTGCCGTATTAGCAAAGTTCAAATAATCATTCGGCTCGCATTTTATACTTTGCAGTGCGCACATGTACTGTGCAAACTCTTTTGAGTCCAGCTCGTTTTCGCGCTGATCGTCATGAAAGGGGCGATGCGGTCCGCCACGTGTGAAGATTTATGTTTTTCGTATTCCGTGTGCAAACTCGCTGACGTCCCTGAACGAGACTGTCTCGGGGAAAAAAAAAAAAACTGATTTTTTACTGCTGAGAACGGTGCGCAGTTAAAAGTGTCCAATAAAATATGCTATTAATATTACATAAACCGGCGACGTGCGTATTTCCGAGGGCCAGTCAAATATTCATAAATTATCTTAAACGTGTTGTTATAGAGGAGGTCAGTCTCCACGTGTGCAGTGCACATCATTACCTCACGTGCAGAAGCACATCACATTTATTTCACTCACCTCTCACCTCTCACAGTACTTATAGGGTCTACATATACTCGCCAAAAAAGAAGAAAAAAACAAGTTCTTCTCGCCAGGTCGCGTAGTAGAGGCAGAAACTCTGGGAGTTTTTCAGGTAATCGGAGCACTAGGTGCAATTTAGTCAGGAAATTTATGAGCGTCGTTGGGCTGAATGGCCCGTTGTCGTCGTTATGGTATGTCGTGTTGTGTTATTCTGTATTATGAAGGCCAACCTGTTAGAACGTCACCACAAAAAGCAACACGCAAACTGATACCTTCAGAATTTGACCCCATGACCCTCAAAGTTCTGCTCCCCGTAACGTGCATTTCAAAATCCAGTTGATATTCGAAAAAGGAATCAAGAAGTCCAGTTGATGTTCAAAGAATCAAGAAGATACACATGATCATCACAGATTCTCTCTGGTCTGAAATGGTCTTGGTAGCCTCATTGTTCTTGGTAGAAGCAACGTGACCACCATACGTGCAAGGGGTTAGTGGTATCCCTGAAGCTTTAGTTTGTTTTTGTTTTTTGCAAATTGTGGGAGACAACTTTTTTTATGAAACACATTTTGGTAAAATGAAAATTGTAATCTGCAGGGGAAGCTTGTGTCACCGTTGTAAAACCAGCCCCCCAATTGTTAAGAATCATTACACAAAATGAAATAACACAATGTAACCCACTAGTCAATAAAAGTCTCTTTTCTGGACTGAACTGTCAATCATCCTTCCTCTGCAGAGTGCAGTTTGGTCTTTATTTGTCAATCTGTCAGTCCTGGCCTCCCCCTGAACAACATATGAGTTTCAGTTAATGTCGAACTGAACATCAACCAAGGCATTTCTGAAAGAAGTATAATGCATTTTTTAACGACCTACAGGGCAATTACAACTGTCATAAAATTTTACAGAAAAATCAATTAACAAGGGAACTAGTTTATGAATGGGTACATTACTATATAGTTATGTTTATGAGTGGCCATATTTGTTAATGGTTTTGTTTATGAATGCTTAATGCTACGTGTGTTTTATTTACAGGTCATGTAAGTAGATGTATTTGTTTTATGTTTAAAGAATTGTCATTACGGCAAGCACTGCATCTTGAAGTGCATTTAGTATCCCTGCCTTGAGGTATGTCTTCCGAACACACAGCTGCAATTCCATTTCGATATATAAGCGGACATGCTGTGCTTTTCGCCGGTTTACCTTCATTTCTGAGGCGCTGCTAATCCTCGGCTCTGACGGCGCAAGACTTGTGCCTCGTCACATTTCTGTTTTCTCTCTCATTCTCAGCCTTTATTTTCTGGGTGAATAGAAAAGGGGAGGGGGAGGAGGGGGGGGGGGTGCTCCAGAGGACGCGCGTGTCTCCATCCCATTGTATCCGTGGTCTTTGCCATTTTCTCATTCCCCAATAGATTGGCGAGTGACTGGGGTTGGAGAGTTCCTTGGACTCTTCAGTTGCTCTCTCTGGGGGGAAAAAAAATGTCATGCCGGATGAAGTATTGATTTTTTTTCTTCTACTTGCTATTTCTTGCACCTGACTATGGATAAACTTCTTGGGGGTTGATTCTGATGGCTCTGTTAAATTAAATGAGAGGAAGGGAAGAAATGGTGTCAAGACTCTGGAAGATTATCTAAGGGGAAGATGAGGTGAGGTTGAGAAAGATGGATGAAGGAGCTTTATTGATTGGGTACACAATTAGCACCTTACACAACTCCATAAAAAATGCAATCTTATTCATTTGCGACATTTTGTTGCATTTAAATCATTTTACATACTATAATATTCCACAGGCATGCTTTTGACACACACACAAAAAATTAAAAAAAATAAAAACGTGAGAGACAGTCCATCTTATTTTGGAAAAATATTAGCTTGCAAAAGCAGGATGCAGCATGTCAATTTCTGAACAACAAGGAACACATCCACGTAACCAGCATGTGCAAAAGATGATTTATCAGGACCTGTTCGTTTTCATAAAACTGTGCCCGAGGCACCCATTGTGAAAGGAAAATAAGCACTTTGGGAAAATTAAGATTGAAGAAAGAAACTGGACAGATAAATGCGCTTGACAAATATCTGTCCAAACGGTTCGGACGTACGAAAACAAAAGGACACATTAATAAGAATAGCTTTTTTCCCCCCATTGTCCTGGACAGGTGTCAGATCGTGGCTCTTACCAAATTAATTGGAATGTATAAATTTGTTTGACAATATCAATTATGCCAAGTAAAAGCAGGAAAGAGGACTTTGCATTTATTTCTGAAAGGAGCCTTTCAAGGCTGGGAGACACATTTCATTTTAAAGATAACTAAGAAAGTAAAATTTAGAAGGCTTTATTATGGTCATAGTAAGGAATATAATATCCTAAAAACAACATTCATCTTTAACACAATAAGTAATTAAATCAATTAATTAACAAATAAAATAAATTAATAATACATTTTCCATGCAGGCATTTCTCAGATTTTAAAATGAACGATAACACATGCACCTGTTCTTTTTCATCAACCGTCTAACGATGGACTGAAAAATAGCAACACTAATGATCAAGAGAACGACTGGGTCTCCGTGTGTCAGATGTACCGCGGCTGCAAGCGTATGCGCAGTGTTTGATGTGCAGATTAACGCATCCATATTTGCCCCATAGCATTTTATTACTCTTAGCCCTCCGGGCATCACATAATTCTCACTGTTCTGAAAATGAATCAAGCCAGTGCAGAGTCAAAGCCTCCCTGCCATTGGTGGGTGCTAAAATGAAAGGCTGAATTCTGTGAACGTGCTCATTTTGCGACGGACGAGGAGGGAACTGGCAAGCTGCAAACAGAATGGCAATACTCATCGTGAAACTGGTTTTTAATGGTTTCATGCAAGCATTAACAAGCCAGTTTAAGCAAGGCTTAACTGTGAACAGCTAATTCCCTCTTCACTCGATTGCATCTACTGTGATGGATTTACCTTTTATTCCACTTTATGTGAAATAAAAATAAATAAAAAATTGATTTTCTACAAAAAAAAAAAAAAAAAAAATCCATACCCTCTATTATAATCAAACTTATTTAAGGAAATTCACTCCCTTCTTGAAGAATTAGAGTCATGCACAAAAAAAGAAAATGGCACTGTCTGATGAGGTTAAAACAGAACGGTATTGCTGGCTGACGGAGAAGTCTCACTGCAGGTGGCGCTATTGCAAACCAAGTGATGAAGACATACAACTGCTACCAGGTTAAAGGTGAGCTCTGTGCCTCCCGTACCTGTAGCCCAAAACGCTGTCACTAGTGAGAGCTGTTCACAAGTCCTCTGCAATGAATAAATAAATAATACACATATGCCATCATTACCTGCGAATTAAAAATCAAATCAAAGTCACTTTGCGCGGATCTCCAAGTGTGGACGCGTCTTAGCATGTTCTGTATGCATGAAACGGAAGTTGTATCGATCCTGTGTGTCTTTCGGCCGCCGGATTATATAGAGAACGGACTTGAAAAGACCCACCTGGGAGATTCGTCCATTTAATTTAGACGCGCGCATTGTTGGACCTGGGGTTTCTGTTTTCTTTATTGGCGTGATTCTGTGTTGGGGCCATCGTGGGGGCGGTGGGTATCCTACCACAGTGCAGGGATTCAGCAGGAGGAAAACTCTGTCTCACAGCAAGAAGGTTGTGGGTTTGAATCTCGGCTTGGGGCCTTTCTGTGTGGAGTTTGTATGTTCTCCCTGTGTCCGCATGGGTGTCCTCCAGGCACTCTGGTTTCCTCGCACAGTCCAAAGACATGCAGGTTAGGCTACTTGAAGATTGCCCCTAGGTATGAGTACGTGAGAGAGTGGCGAGCGAGTTTTGTGTGTTCCCTGTGATAAATTGGCAGCCTGTTCAGGGTGTATACCTGCCTCTTTCCCAATGCATGCTGGGATAGGCTACCCCCCACGACCCGTCCCAGGAGTAAGCGAGTATAGATAATGGATGGATGGATGGAATACCACACCACTCTCTCGCAAGAAAGTTAAATAGGCTCTCATTCAGTTGATCAAAATGGATCGGCAAAAAAGGGATTTCTGTATCACGAATGCCTGATCTGGGTTCAGGTGATCATGATGTCATGGACAATGTCGGCACAATGCTCCTCAAACCATTAACACAACATAAGATAACATAATATAAGGACGAGAACAGGCCTTTCAGCCCAACAATGCCCATCATTTTCCTAAATAAATGAGTGCTCTGATTGCCTGCGTTAAGTCACCCCTCATCCTCTGTGGGTGGGGACACTGTTATCTTGAAAGATGGCCACACAAAATAAATGCTTTATTTTAAAATGAAGGTGATTGCTCAGTTCCATTAAGAGAAATAGCCAACCATCTAAAAATCTAATTTACCCTACCTTAAACACAAATTTAACAAAAAATAACAACAGTACATTTTAAAAAATAATGTTCCTGGCCATTTATTGGTATTACTTTAAGATTAATAAATCCAGTGCAGATCATATATTTCTGTTTCTTATCAGCATTGGAGCGTTTTAGGAGTTGTTTAATCTTTTATATTATTGCATTTTATTTCCTTTCTTTATTTATTTATTTTTTTGTGAAGCAAACACCGCAAAACCAGAAAGAACATTAAAGTGATTTATGCATTTTATACAGACAGGAGAAAACAGAGAGGGTTACAGACAGAGACGGGATCACATTACAGAACATGTCACAGCAGGAAATCAAATTCCTGGCTGTCTAGGGGGTATTTGTAAAAGGGGTGAGGGTCAGCCACCCAATGAAACTCCCCAGGATGACATTTAACCCCAATATAGCGCAAGGAAACAGACAAACACCTCTATAATCACAGATTACAACCGACCAATCACAAGCCCTTTACTGACCACCGTATTACAGATCATGACCCTTGCTCCTATGGGACGATTCAGTGTGAACTTTGACCCCTCTCCAAAAACTGCCGCTTGTGAATGAAGTCCTCACACTGACAGGGCTCACTCACGTGAGCAGCCTGCCTCCACTACTGTACACTCACACACACACGCGCACACACACACACGCACACATACACACACACAAGCACACACACACATACACACACAAGCACACTCACACACACACACACACACTCACACTCTCACACTTACACATACACACACACACACACACATACACACACACAAGCACACTCACACACACACGCACACACACCTACACAAACACTCAAACACACACACACACACACAAACACACACACTCTCTCACACACACACACACACACACACACACACACACACACACACACATACACACACTCTCACACACACACACACACACACACACACACAGAGACACACACTTACGCACACACACGCTCACACACACTCTCACACACACACACACACACACACACACACACCTCTGTCATTTTCAGCTTCCTCTGGCTCTCTAACACAGGCTCTGAATTGCCAGCACGGAAGCTCGGCGGGGATGGGAGGGGCGGGGGCAGGCTTTTTTCGGGGCGATGGAATTGTTTCCCCCGTACTCTTCTTCCTCCTGGAAGAGGAACGACGGGGCGGTGTTTGATGGAAGCTTAAATGCCCCGCCGCTCCGCCGATCGCACCGCGCTCCCGCCATCGCGCTCCCGCCATCGATCGCGGCTCATTTTTCCTCCCGCTTCTCAGAGACAAATCCTCCGGCCGGTTGCCGTGGTAGCCCCACCAGTATCGGCACTGGCGGGTTGGGGGGGTGGGGGGGGGGGGTTTGGGGAGTGGGGGGGTTGATGAACGGTGCTCCCATCCCATCAGGCCCTGTTGATGCATGTTGAAGTTGGAACGGGATTGAATTTAACCATAGATATGACAGACCATTCTTTTTGGCAGGGGTGGGTGGGGGGGGGGGGTTTGGGGGGGGGGGGTGGGCGGTGGGTTAGAAGAATGAATCCCAGCTTCACGGAACCGGTGATTAATGATCTACATGGTTCTCCACATGGAAAGAGAGGGAGAGAGAAAGACAGGGAGAGAGAGAGAAAGAGAGAGAAAGACAGAGAGACAGAGAAAGAGAGAGACAGAGAGTGAGAGAGAGAGAGAGAGAGAGAGAGAGAGAGAGAGAGAGAGAGAGAGAGAGAGAGAGAGAGAGAGAGAGAGAGTGAGAGAGACAGAGAGAGAGAGACAGAGAGTGAGAGAGAGAGAGAGAGAGAGAGAGAGAAAGACAGAGAGAGAGAGAAAGACAGAGAGAGCTTACAGACCAGAGCCTTCAGTACCTTCTCCCCTCTCCCGTCTCACATACCGAACATCATCCTCCTTCCCTCATGTACTGCACACGTTCCTCTCAGACCTTTGACTCGACCTCTGACCTCCTTTCCTTATTGGTGGAGGCACTGTGTCATACTCACACACACACACACACACACACACACACACACAAAGGGGGTGAACAAAATTATGGAATCTCCTAAGAACATATGAATCAAGTCGTAGCATAGCATGAGAACTAGCATAGGTTACCTTCTCTCACTGCCATCTTATCAGATTACTATTATCACCTGTGTTCTCTTCACGTGTTGGGTTCTCACATGTGCTTTTTGAAGACGTGGCTTTAGAACCCATGATTTTTTTCTTTCGGAGCCATTGGGCTCAATACGCCATCGTCGACGGCGACGGCGGAGCGGGATAGCGAGCGGGAACGCGATAAACACGGCGTTTCCTTTTGTGGACGGGCCGTCCCCCCCCCCCCAAACCCCCTCCTCCCTTCACCCCCGATCTACTTGGCAACAGGCACGCGTCCCGCAGGGGGGGGGGGACCGCTCCGAGCCCCAAATCCGCCGGAGCGGGAAAGGGTTAAGGACGACGGCGGGACGAGGGATCAGCGCATTATTACCGCTATCAGCGTTCGCACAGGCGCGCGTTTCCCCCTTTCTCTTCCCGCTCACAAGCATCTTCACCCGCGGTGCTCTCGAGAAACAAAACAACAATGAGCAGCAACAACAACAACGACGACGACGATGACGAAAAAAAAATGTCTGGCGCGCCAAATCGCTTCCCCCCCCCCCCCCATCTCCCTTTCTTCAAATCTGCCAGGACGAGCCTCTCTCAACCCCCCCTCCCCCCCCCTCTTTCCACGCTAATTCATTAACGGCATTGTCATTTCCAAGAAGGCAATTAAAACTCCCACTTGATAATTAACCCGGATCCGTCCCGGGCCGGTCTCCGTTGGTTACCAACGCAAACGTCCGTCGCAGAGAGGGCTCGTGAATATTCATGAGCTGGGGGACAGCTAAGCCAATCATTGTTGTTTCTGTCCCTTACCGATTTTTTTTTTTTTTTCTCCCTTTCTTTTGGTGGTGTGTTTTTTTTTTTTTGTTTTTTTTTTTAACACGTTTGGAAGGGTGGATTGTTTAAAAATAAAGAGCCGTGGTTTTGACTTGAATGCACAATATTGTTCAGTTAATTAACACCCTCTGGTGAGTCTGTTTCTCCCCCGTTGTTTTTCAGATACACAGGTTTTTTTTTTCATCTGTTTATTTCTCTTTCCCTTATTCTCCCTTGTTTTTTGTTTTGTTTACGGATGTTTCCTTGTTTTATTCACGTAGAACATTAAATAAAAAATGTTCTCGGCTAAAAATATTATGTAGATTTGCGTTTGGAATGCAACTGATGTGAACTGTGTTTGTGTTGTTTTTTTTTTGCCATTAAATTCTGGCTAACACACTCGTGAGACAGTTATTAGGAATCGATAAAATGTCAATAGCAGTTGTTTCTGCATAATACACGGAGAACCCGGTGCTGTGACATCTTGGGTGACACGCGCTTTCATTTCCCGTGGATTTCGTGGCCCACCCGTAGCCTTGGCACTCGCAACAGGATATTACACGTCTCCTCAGACTCGGCAGAACACAACAAAAACAACTTTAATGAGTCAATAAATAAATAAATAAAGTAAAATAAAAGATAAGGTCGTGCTGCAATGCGTTATACAAGATCGCATTCCACTCGGCAAGCGCAAGTGAGAGAGAGAGAGAGAAAGAGAGAGAGGCAGAGAGAGAGAGAGAGAGCGAGCTTTTGATGGAGGTGTTCCAAAAGGAAATTGATGAAATCACACCGACAGGAATTACATCAGCAAGTCTCTTGCTGTCCCCAACATCCAGTCACAGAGAGATTATGAAAAGGAGTGCTGGAGGAGGATTCCCGTGGCAAGTGGCAAGATAGCCGTGATGGTATTGGCTAGTGGATTGGAACGGGGAGGGGTGGGGGGGGGGGGGACCCCCATCCCGGCATACGTTAAACCTGGAACCGAACAAACACACGGCTTTTAGCGAAAGGTCACTCTAATCTGCCGCTTTTATCCATTCCACGACGGGCCTTTGATTGGCGAGAGCTGAAATAAAATAAAAAAATTAGGGGGCACTTCGCCCGTGCTAATGCGCGCGGCCCGACGGCTGTCGCTGTTTGATTTCGGCCCGTTCGCCGCGGAGTCGATGATTGAAACGGCCCTTTAAATGTCAAAGGAAAACGTTGTCTGTTCGGCGGGTCGCTATTAATCCCGGCGTACCTCAAACCGATGTGACTGATTAAGGTCAGTTTGCACACCCACCGGCGATTGCAACTGACGGGAGTTAAAAAAATGGGTTGGTGAGGAGCGGACGGGCGGCTAACGCGATTAGCGAAAAGACTGTCTAGCGCGTACAATGAAAAAGCTCTCAAACATGTGCAGTGTGCGATGTCTGCAAAGCTATTATTCGATCCTTTTCATTTCTTCTCAAACCAACAGTCACATGCTAGCATTTTAGGCATTACAGTGTTTCCAATGAAATGTTAGCCTCATGGTTTTTTTGTTTGTTTGTTTGTTTGTTTGTTTGTTTGTTTCTCGTTAGTGTGTCTGCAGTCACTGATTTGCCTGCGAAGCTCAAAATCTTCCAATGGGTTCACGTTCTACAACTTTCTCCACCCAACCCCACCCCCCTCAGATTTAAATATTGGGGGGGGGGGGGGGGGGCACGTCAGTCTCCCCCCCCCCCCCTCCCCTCCCAGAGCTGCCACCAGGCTGATAAAGCTGACAGACGGGGGGCCCCCACAGGAACACAAGCACCCCGTCCCGAGTCCGAACGTTTTTTCAATCGGAAACTGACACGCTTAACTCAAGGGATTTTATATCCTTCATCTCCGCACGACAGTCCCTTTCCATGCTTGGTTTCCATGGCAAACCGCTCATATGGAAAATCATAATTTCACCTTCACAGGAATGCTGAAAACAAACAAACACAAAAATCCCCCAAATACTTTTCAGAAATTACAATTATTTTGCGCTTTAAAAAAGATGTGGTATCTGGAAGGATAAAAAGATTGCGGGTCATCAGTACTAAAGACACAACTGTGTCTACAGAGTTCAGAGCTATGTAGAGTGTCATACTTTAACAGGGGGGGGGGGGGGTTTAAGTCAGAGGTGAGACAATGACAAACAGGTATCATGCAAATTCGTATCATAATCAAACAATAGAAAACGATTCCTACAGTTCATTAAAACCGCATAAATATATAAATAATCTGCATCTGTCTTTCCGTGTCTTGCACTGTTGCGCAAACAGCCTGTAATGTTCTGATTAATTTCGCCCTCTAAATGCAGATTCGCTCGCGGCCCGGCCGCACGTGCCGTGCGATTGGTGGAACCGGAACCCGAAGCCATTTCCCTGTCCCTCGCAAAAAAAAAGTCCCTCTCAAAGTCAATCTCCCAATCACCGCCTCGGATTTCGGCATAAACTTTGTCATTAAAAGCCGTTCCTGATGTTCGGCGTCAGTCTCGCAATCGCAAATGAACTCAAATCAAATAGCATTTTTTTTTTTTATCACTCGGCATAATCTGTGTATTTTCTCTCCAAGTATTTTCCACAACGTGAGAGATGGCGATGCATACTTTAATGATCATGTAGACCAGAACAAAATTTAAATCTGTATTCCTTCTTAACACATTCTTATCTAATAATAATTAAAAAAATGTACCATTTAACTCACCAAAGAATTAACATTCTCCATATAATTTCTGTTGCTGGGTGTAGGGTCAATATAAGGACCGTTAGAGTGTGAGATCGCAAACACATGATTAGAATGTTCTAAACAAAACATTCTAATGCTGATGTAACAATCACTACTGGTGACTGAAACCAACAGCTCTAGAACACTGACTTGGAATTTTGACAAAGAAAAAAAAAAACATTGTAAAGAATCCAGCTGTTGAAAGGGTTAAGCTCTGTAGTTTGCTTCTGTCTTTTCCAACATTCTTCCACCTCGTCATTGTTCCGTGAAGCTCTGAAGGTTTGAACTGCACATGCCACTTCAGATACATCAAGGGGAATGGCTGGATTGCCCCGGCTTCTTAAAGGCAGATTAATTTAGCCAAAAATATGATGAGGGTCTTGATGTCAACTCAACGGGAAATGGGGATGCCAGGTTTGATTTGTCACCTGGAGGATTCACCTCACATCTCCTGTGGAGTGTGCATCCACCTCCGCCTCTTTCACAAAAGTCCCCAAAGGCAAAATTTCAGGGGTCTGAACAATGGCTCCAAAATCGACTTCCTTAAATAAAATTTCCGTTAAGGGAATCTTTATAAATTTTTTTTAATTTTTAATTAAAAAAAAAAAAAAAATGTTAAAAAAAAGAGAAAGGCAGAACCGGTCATTAGGCAACAGATGGCTTTGTTTTTAATAAAAAGTCAACGGACAGTCTGCCCTCCTTATGTGTGTTTTTTTTTACCTCACCTTTATCACCTGGACTTTAGAGAAAAAAAACCCATGGCCAGGGTCTTCCCAGGAGGACCGCAGTGGCTGGGGGGTGGGGAGGTGCCCTGATGCGTGTGCCCCCCCCCTCCCCCCCCCCCCCCCCCCCACCCCCGCTGAAGTGCGCTAAGCAGGAAGAACCGAGTCCCTCGAAAAAAAAAAGGAAACGTGAGAGATGAGGCTGGATGTGTATTCATCACCTCGTGCGCGTGCCCCTCCGTTTCCTGGATACCGTCGCGCCCGACCCGGGGATCGCACCCTCTTCATCGTCAGAGGAGGAGGAGGAGGAAACGGAACGGAGCGCTGGTGGACTGAGCATTCCGCCTGGGAGCCGCGAGTGGGGGAGCGGGGGGGGGGGGGAGGGGAGGGGGGGGGGGGGGGGGGCGGGGGGGGGGGGGGGGGAGCGGATCGCGTTATTTATGCTATTCGCCCCGGCGGAAGACTCTCATCTGGAAAATAATCATAAAAAAAGGGGGCTCTCGTTCCCACCTCTGTGCCCCCCCCCTTCCCCCCCTACACTTTATTTCACCCCCATCCGCCCCGAGCCTGCTCTCCAGGGGACGCTCTCTCCGCCAGCGAGTCTGTCTGCTGGCTTTATCCCACCGCGCCAAGTGAACTAGTGGCCTGACTAAGATGTAGTAAATTTTTTTTTTAAATTTTGTCTATCCTCCACAACGTTTCATTAAAACGTTCATTTATTATTTATAGTTTGGGCGTTAGTTTGTCTGTCTGTTTCCCTGGTAATGTATTTAAAGTGCAAGTTTCCCCTGGTAAGGTCTGTTTGTGTTTGGCACTGACCTCAGCCTGTGCATAGAATATTGTGTAACAGGTTTAAATGAGGGTAACATTAAAACATTTTAAAAACTGGCACATACTGGCAACTGCTGATGTCATAGTGATGTACATGGCTGGTATTGTGAATGTGCGTACTGTATGTGTGTACCGAAAAAGAAAAGGAAACACTGAATAAATTGTCACTGAATGCTAAAGAAGCCCAAGAGCAATGTGGTTTACCTGAGTTTGTCTCCTCAGCAAGGACGCCGAGATCATTGTTCTCAACACAGCGGTTCTAGCTACAGTTAAATGGGTTGCCATGGATACATGAGGTGGATGGGGGGATGCTGGGAATGGGACGCGGTGCGTGGTGGTCAGAATGGGAATTTTGGAATTGGGAGGAGGTGGGTGTAGGGGGGGGTGTGTGGGGGCAGCAGTGTGGTCAAATAGCTATGGATCTGTTTTTTTTTTTTTTGGAAAAATGTTTTCAAAATTGTAACTCTGTGTTCTAGAACTCCATTGCTTTCAATTATCAGTGATTGTTACATCAGCATCAGAAAGTTTCATTAAGAACATTCTAATCACATATGTGTGACCTCACACCCGAAATGGTTAAAAAATAAAAAGCTGTTTGACTCGATTCAGACGAGAGAGAGAAAGAGACCTAAATTCCTAAAATGTAAATGTGAAGGCTGCTCCAAAGGGAAGGTTCCAGAACACTGAACGGACGGACGGATGGATGGAATGGGCAATCTGGAGAGGTATTTAGGATCAGAAAATCCATAGCCAGCTGGGTTGCATTTACCCCGACTGTGTAGCATGCTGTGGCTGGTAGTATAACATGGTCCATTTGAGAAGGGGGGGGGGGGGGTGGGGGGGACGAGGAGGTGGGGGGACAGGGGGGGCTGGTGGTAGATGCAAAAGAAGACATTTTCTTAGTATATACTTAGAATTCACAAGTTTTTGTTTGCTTTTAAAGGTCTCTGTGTTTTTGAGACACTTTTGTTTTTCTTTTATTACAGCTGGTAAATGTTCCAGGAAGGACTGGTGATGATTAAAACAAACATTGCGTTTAGGAGAACATACAGTCCAAACAGGAGCTTACTTATCTTTGCTCATCTCCCGGGAAGCGAAACCAGCTGACAACGAAGTGTGAAAAAGTAGGTGTACGTGTGGGATGACGTAAACAACAGATTAGTGAATCGCGAGCTTATTTAAAGACAAAAGAAAAGGGTAAACATTCAAGTGACTGTTGGGAACTTGAAATCATCACCTAAATGTAAAAAAAAAGTGTCTGTGAATGGAAAAACGAACATATGGAAACACAAAAATAGCTAGGATTTTAATTGGGTTATTTCCCACATGAATGTCCAATAACTTGGGAAGAAGAAAGGGAGGATGATTTTTTAAATAAAATAAAATAAAAACTACAGAAAAAAAGTCCACAGATTAAGTCTGCGAAGCTGCACTTTGCAAACAGGATTGATTATGAAGTTCTGAGAACCTGAGCTAGCACACCGGCTGGTACAGTTTGCTCCGTTCGACTTCGCCGCTGACCTTTCCGCAAGTGAGCTATCTCTCTAAAAATACCATCATCTTTAACACACATCATCACTTTTAATTAATGGCGTGCTCTGCCTCGCCATTTGGGTTTTTTTTACACGGTTCAATATGGAAACCGTCCTGAACGTTCAAATGTTAATTTGAAACTGTGAGTTTGAGTCTGACTTTCCGTCGGCCATTTTAAAACAACGCGAAACAATTCTTAAACAGAGAGGTGTTATGCAGGGGTTGTAGAGCAGACAGACGAGGCCTAGAGTGGATTAAGGAGAGGTAAAGGGCTCGACTAATGGATGGTTCGAGACACGGGGATTCTACAGGGGCTCTGGGGTAACTCCACAAAGCAAGCCTTTTGAAGCTGAGGTGTCTTACAGTCTTAAGTTTTGGGGTTGCTGGTGAGCGCTATGACCTCATCAAAACAAAGGGTCACCCCGTCCTCTCGACGGGGCCAGGCCGCGAGAAAAAAACCACAGCCTTCCCCGCCGGCTGGGGAGAGAGAGAGAGAGAGGACGAGAGGGAACACGACGATCCGGTGGCGTCCGTTACCGGGAGGATTACCGTTACCGGACTTTGAATCTGCAGAAGCGCAAAAAAAATAAAAGAGCTCCCTTTCATCCATTTTTAAACCGCCGAGGTGTGTGTGCGTGCGTGTGTGTGTGTGTGTGTGTGTGTGTGTGTGTGTGCGTGTGTGTGTGTGTGTGTGTGTGTGTGTGCGTGTGTGTGTGCGTGTGTGTGTGTGTGTGTGTGTGTGTGTGTGTGTGTGTGTGTGTGTGTGTGTGTGTGTGTGCGTGTGTGTGTGTGTGTGTGTGCGTGTGTGTGCGCGTGTGTGCATGTGTGTGTGTGTGTGTGTCTGTGTGTACATGTGTGTGTGTGTGTGTCTGTGTGTTTGTGTGTGTGTGTGTGTGTGTGAGTGTGTGTGTGTGTGTGTGTGTGTGTGTGCGTGTGTGTGTGTGTGTGTGTGTGTGTGTGTGTGTGTGTGTGTGTGTGTGCGTGTGTGTGTGTGTGTGTGTGCGCGTGTGTGCATGTGTGCACGTGTGTGTGTGTGAGTGAGTGTGTGTGTGTGTGTGTGTGCGTGTGTGTGCGCGTGTGTGCATGTGTGTGTGTGTGTGTGTGCGTGTGTGTGTGCGTGTGTGCATGTGTGCGCGTGTGTGTGTGTGTGACTGAGTGTGTGTGTGTGCGTGTGTGTGTGTGTGTATGTGTCTATCTGAGTGTGTGTGCGTTTGCGTGCGTGCGTGCGTGTGTGTGTGTCTGCGCGGTTAAATATATCAAACTTAATAGTAGCGTCTCCTCTCTCCCGGGCGCCCCGGGACCTCGCAAGGGAGCGTTTTAAAAACCTGGCGGCGGGTTGGAGGAAATGAAAAGCCAGAAGAGCGCTCTAATGCCGTAAACGGGGGGCCGTGAAGATGAACGCTCCTGTCACAGGCCGGGACGCGGGGGGGGGGGTAACTGATGGCGGTATCTGGGCCCATGGTCGCGGCGGTGAGGTCATGAAGCCGCGAGAGTCGGCGTGGGCCCCCTTTTTTTTTGGCGGGCGGTGGGACGGCGGGGGGGAAGGCCTGTAGCCGCGACTACCGCGAAAAGATGCAACTGGAGTGTGGAAATGACGGGTATCATTTATGTTGTTGTTTAAGCGTTTATTAAAACTCTCCCGAAGCTTACAGTGTGGTGATGCTTAGTTTGTGCCGACACCTGTTGCCGGGGCAACGTGGTGTCGGAATGCGCCGCGGCGCGGTGGCAGAGCCAAAAGGAGGTGAAGAAAAAAACCGTCGGGTTTCTTGCGCGCTAAGACGTCTTAGCTTTCGCGGTGCGTTGTCTAGGACAGCCTGAAGGTCAGGTTGGAGGACGGCCGGTCGATGCAGCGCTTCGGAGGACTCCGGCGTTCCAGAAGCTTCCGTTCCGTCCCCTGGCTGATAAAAGCGGGAGATTGAGGTGGAGGAGGGTGGAGAGAGAGAGGGGGGGGGGGGGGTGAGGGGGGAGGAGGGATGCAGATTAGTGAACGCCTTTCAGTGACAGGCTTGTGGGCGTTATTCACGCCGGCGGAGATTAAGAACCGGGAGGCGCGGCGGCTCCCCCTCTCTCCCCCTCTCTCCCCCTCTCTCCCCCTCTCTCTCTCTCTCTCTCTCTCTCTCTCTCTCTCCCCCCCCTCCTCTCGCGGAACTCCGTTCCTCTCGTTTACCCGCCGCCGTGCGCGGTACGACGGTCCCGCCCCTCTAAAAACGCGGGCCGAGACTGCTGAACGCCGCCGCCTCCTCCTCCGCACACCTACAGCGCTGTGCGCCGCCGCACGAAGGGAATTAGCAGGGCTGATGGGACGCCGCTGACCTCCAGGAAGTAGAAAAGAAAAAAAAAAGAAAAAAACAAACCGCCCAGCTAGCGTGTGCCCTTGCGCTCGTGAGGGAAGGTAAATGTATTCCTCCCCGCCCGTCAGGCTGGCAGCCGCTCACGTCTCACGCAAAGCTGCAGAAGCCGCGATGGCGGTGGCTGAGGCTCCCGTGTTTACAGCTCTCTGAAGTGTCTCTGAACGTCAGACGCCATGTCACAGCCCGCTTGTGTTTCACTGCATTAAAATCTGCTCACAGCCCGCTTGTGTTTCACTGCATTAAAATCTGCTCACAGCCCGCTTGTGTTTCACTGCATTAAAATCTGCTCACAGCCCGCTTGTGTTTCACTGCATTAAAAATCTGCTTTAATCTGCTTGGAACAAGGTCGGTACTGTATGTATTCCTCAGTCCATTCTGAAACAAAAACAAACATATACAGATATTAGTATTATTATTATTATTATTATAGAGAATTGAAAAAAGTGCAACCCCTAGATACATGAAATGGGTGAACTATGAGTAAAAAGGGCTGTAATTCCTACACTTATCACCAAATATGGACATAAATACCCTCAAATTAAAGCTGACAGTATGTACTTTAACCTCATCTTATTTCATTTCAAATCCAAAGTGCTGGAGTACAATGCCAAAACAAAACAAAACAAACAAAAAAAAATGTGTCACTGACCAAATACTTATGGACTGCACTGTGTACATTAGTTTGTTATTCTAATCTCTTAACCCATTTTTGTAGGTTTTGTGGAATGTTTTTTTTTTTTCAAAATCTAAGTGCGTGTTCTAGAACTCCGTTGCTTTCCGTTACCAGTAGTGATCGTTACATCATCATCAGAATGTTCAGTTAAGAACATTCTAATCACATATTTGTGATCTTAAAGGGTTAATACATACAGTAATTTCTGTAATTTCTATTGCTTCTTGTTGTATATTAATTGCTACCTGTTCATTTTTTCACACTACCTTGGCTTTCTTCTGTCACATTGTATTTGTTTTGTTTACCTCCGTGTCTATATTGACTTTTCCTTCAGTTCCTCTTTACTTAGCCTAATCTAATCCAATTCAGGCCCATATCTGTGGGCTTTTTAATAAGGTTTTCAAACCCAATACCTAAGTTTCTGAGTTACGCTCTGCAATTCATTCACAGGGGAAAATATGTTTAGCCTGTCATTTTTGATCTGATCACGTCATCCCCGATGTGGGGATTTCCTTTCTAAAAACTCATTTTGTGTCCTTGTAGATCTTCTTTGAGAGGATGCACACTAGACAGGAGGGTATGGGTATGCTTGGAAAAGCTAAATACAAATGATTTGTAATACTATTTTATTCTGGATCTGAATTCGAGGACTCCCCGCCCCCCTCGCCCCCTTCCCACCACCACCACTCCCCCCCCCCCCCCCCCCCCCCACTATATGTCAGTTTACAATCAGCGGTATATATGTATGTATGACCATAAAATTTGTCTTTGCGAATATGCTGATACCTTGCAGGCCTTTGAATAAAACATTTCCACTTTTACAACCCAGTTATCCACTTGCGGTTCATACAATTTCCATAAATTCACTGATGAATTACAGTCCAAGTTAGAATTCTTATTTCTGGACTTCATCTTTATAGTTATATTTATGTCATCACTGTGTGCGTGTGCACGTGTGAGAGAGAGAAAGAGAGAGAGAGCAAGACGAAGAGGGAGATACAGAGAGAGAACGAGGGAGAGATGAAGAGATTACCTCCTTGTTATTCCAATCTTAAACGAAACCATTCTGCGTTGCGTTCGTATTTCACAAAGCGCATGTGGTTTGTGTTCAGTTGGTTTCTTTTGTTTGCAATATCCCCTTCCCCTCTAGATAAGTCTGGCCATTGGACACCCTTTAATAATCACCATGTATTGAGATTCAGACGCTACGTGTTTTTCTGTCAGGACCACTGTCATCAAAGTAGATCTTTATTGACAATAAAGGCAATACAGTTATGTTTGGCGATATGGCTCTGTTCTGGAGCTCTCCCGCCAACCACACAGCCCGCGTGGATAAGGCCGGGAGGCCAGCAGCCAAACCCCCCTAGAGGGGTACACACAGAACAGATCCAGCAGCAAAGCAAGTTCTTAACACAGAGGGATGGAGCAATGCAATTTCTTAACACATAGGGGTGGAGCAATGCAATTTCTTAACACATAGGGATGGAGCAATACAAATTCTTAACACATAGGAATGGAGCAATACAAATTCTTAACACATAGGAATGGAGAAATGCAAATTCTTGACGCATGGGGATGGAGCTGGGGTGGTGGAGGGTATTTACAAAGCAACGTGCAGCATCTTGCATGCAGGAGGAGCAGCCGAATGAGTAGAGGGAGGCTGTTTAAGTAGACCGCCCTGTTAGTGAATGTATTGTGATAGGCGAACATCACTCAGCTGAGCCATCAGCTGATTCAGCCGGAGCGCTTGACTCTCGTGGCCTGCCAGAACTACGCGATGCTCCATATTTGCTAGGGACTCCTCCATTGTCTCTCTTATGCTTTTTAAATGATAGCAAAAAAAAGTGGATGTTACTGCTGTGTCATATTCACACGTATTCAAGTAGTAACACACAGGTCCCTGCTTGACGTTTGGGTGGTGTGGGGGATGGGGGGGAATTGTAATGCGCTAATAAATTAATAAGAGTCCTTGACGTGTTTTCTGGCGTCTCGATTAAAAAACAGTAGAGCAGCTCGAAGCACGGATCCCTCCCCCCCCCCCCCCCAGTTCTGTCTGTCCCGCCACCTTTGTCCCGTCTCTTCTGGCCCGCTGCCTCGCTACGAGGGAACAGACGACGCCCTTTGATCATGAGCAAGAGGATAATGGGGGGGGGGGAGGAGGCAGTACAAACAGAACAAAAACTTTGTTTCTCGAGCTTTCGTGACTTTTAATGGGGTACGCGTTCGAGCGAAAGCACATCGTGAGGGGCGTCAAGCCTTTAGTGTTCTTTGTGTTCAAGCCTGGCACAATATTCATGATGGCACAAAGTAATCAGTGCACTGATTACATTTTATTTATTTTTTTGGGGGGGTGGGGGGGGCTGGAGTGCTGTGCTTACCAGGATTTGATACAAACTTTATCTGTGATTTTGACTTGCAAATACAAGTGTTTCTGGTTTTTTATTTATTTTTTCTTCAGTTTGGTAAGTTGATTGCTGAAATTGCTGAAAATGTTTGTGAGGGAAAATGGCTAAAATCCTCGTTTAGACACACTGACGTGCAGAAGGCTCAGTTTTCACTGTCAACATTTCCCCTTTCAGACTCCAGTGGTAACCGATAGCAACCGTAAATGAAGGCGTGTCCAACTCAGTTCTTGTAATTAGCTACAGAGACTGTAGCGCAGCAGCTAAAGAAATACATTTAAGAGGAATGAATTACCGGTGTGTGATGGAATTTAGGCTGGCCAATCAGATTGGCTGCGTTTTCTTTTCCTTTAATATCTGTATATCAAGGTCATAAGCAAACTGGGCGGTTTCATCATATCTGATATAACCCACTTCTCTGGAAAAAATGTGCAGTTATGGAATTCCAAAATGGCCTCCACAGGTAAAGGATGTTGTCCAGGCGGCCTGCAAACTCGAGGACAAGGTGTTGGGGGTGATAATTGTTCAGTTTGCATATTTTCCTAGTTGATTTAAGCCTAAGGTACGGATTTATTGTTTGTATTTTTTATTGTCTTTGATTATAAATTTTACTCGAACTTATTGATAAACTAGTTGCTGCACTACTTTTTGAGTTTACCTGGGTATTTAAGAGACATAATACATTTTCTACACTTCAATTAAATTTCATTGCAATGCTTCACAACCAACATTTCCATCCCAGTCAACCAAGCACATAAGAAAGCAGAAGTAGTATATGCAATTTATGCCTTATCAACATCCTGCTCCAGTGCAATAAGGCAAGCATTAAACCAAAATGAATGACTTTCCATGTTTTTATGGTGTGCACATTTGGTTACATAACATTATGTTAGCCTACCTTATGACTGAATGCTTTGAATAAACTCTGCACTTCATCTGATATAAAGAAATAATATAATCCAACTGTTCGCAAAGAAAACCAAAGATGGCAGGGCATTGAAAAGAGATGTTTAAAAACAGCTGAGATTCCGATTGTAGCTGGATTGATAATTGACTCATTTAAACTAAGGTCTTTGGCTGCAAAATGAGACTAGCCCATTTAAAAATAAAGCAACAGTAATGTATGTAATAATTACAATTAAAGGATCCAAATTCTTTAAATTGGTCTGAGTTAGTGGACAGAACATTTAACATTCTGTATACTGTGTACACAAACACACACACACACACACACACATGCACACGCACACACACACACACACACACGCACAGACACACACTGTGTGCACACAGTACATAGACTGACAGAATGAATGCTTGTCTACATAAAGGCCATTTTACACGTAGATGGCCTCTCTAAACATCCATCAGACAGTGTTGCACGATTGCTTTGAGCCCTGTGTGTTAGACGTTGACACGAGCACATTGCTAAAAGCACCTCAATAAGACAGAAATGAAAGGTGGAATGGGAGGATTAAAAATGCAAAACAAATAATATGATGTGAAATTAGCACTGAATGTTTTCATCGGTACATCCCCTAATGCATCGCTTCACTGTTGATGCAAATGGGTTTACTGCAGTCCGACCACAAAATTATCATTATCAAGAAAAAAATTAATAAATAAATACTCCATTTGCACAGGAGAAATTTAGTGATTCCATTAACGCCCAGGTGCATCTGTGCCGCATTTTTCACAAAAATAGGACCCTAAATGTCAATTCAACTCAAACAGAGTTCCTTTGATTCCAGTGGGGATCAAATGATACACTCTGAGTAAAATCTACTATGTCGCTTCTGACCTAGCACAAAAAATATTGTTGTTGCTGTTTGGGCCAAATTTAAAGACAATCCAAGCCTGTGTCTGTTACTGTCTTTTGTTTCGGTAGTTTTGTTTTGTTTTGTTAGTACTGAATCGTTGATTCATGCGCTCAGCCCACTAAATTCTGCTCACCAGTATTTTACTGTCTGATGTTCTAAAAGCAATGGTGAGGAGCCATGGTTTCTTTAAAACCCATCCAACCCACCCCCCGGATCCTGCAAAGTTAGATTTGTTCCATCAACCTGGGTGTCCCTGAAAATTGTCCCTCCATACATCCCATCCATTCATTGTCTATACCTGCTTATCCTGGGGGGGTGCTGGAGCCTATCCCAGCATGCATTGGGCGGGAGGCAGGAATACACCCTGGACAAGCTGCCAATCTATCACAGGGCACATACACCATTCACTCACACACTCATACCTATGGGCAATTTAGGGTCTCCAATCGGCCTACCTGCATGTCTTTGGGCTGTGGGAGGAAACCGGAGTACCCGGAGGAAACCCACGTGGACACGGGGAGAACATGCAAACTCCACACAGAAAGGCCCCAAGCCGAGATTCAAACCCACAACTTTCTTGCTGTGAGGTGACAGTGCTACCCACTGCACCACCGTGCCGCCCATTGTCCCTCCAGTATCCCACAATTTCCTGTTCTCCTTATCTGAGAGTCTAACAGCTGCTTCCAAAAATTTGAATCCAAAGCCAAAGGAGTATGAATAACTGCATCTGGCACCAAATCACCATCATCCTCACTGACATCCTGTTTCATTCCAAAGAAAGGTTAATGAATGAAATGAATATAAGTGATTGGGGTTTTTACTGTTCACTGGAAAGTTACCACCAAAGGGGTTAAAATGGAGGTTAAGAACACCAGTAAATATCCGGAACATCTTCCCTATCCTCCACCGTCCAAGGCCTTCTGGCGCACAGAGTGTACAATCTGCTGAATTTTCCCCTTGGCTAAAAACCACAGAGGTTATTTTATAGTTGTCATCTGGTCCAAGTCTGGTGTTGGTCTACACATTTTTGTTTTGTGCACAAAAAAGATCAGTCTTTAAACTCGGGCTAAGAAAAAAGGCTTATAAAAAAAGATTTATTGTGAATATTGAACAAATTTATTTTGTGTTGTAACTCTATGAGTCAAGAGAAGGTGTTTTCAATGGGAAGGACTATAATAATAATAATAATAATAATAATAATAATAATAATAATAATAATAATAATAATAGTGCTTTCTGCTGCCACATGTCATGAAAAGACTATCAACAGAAGCTACCAATGCCTTGATAATACTAATTAAGGCAAGTTTGTTTTAATCAGTAGAGCCCACTTGTTTGAATAAAAAAGACAAATATTTTGTAACATTAAACATTTACGAATAATTGGTAAACACGGTTCAGTTCAACTGGCAAAATGACTCACCAAACTGTTTATGAATAAAATGTGTCATTTTAATTTGATTTAATTTAATTAAAGAAATTTTGAGTCAAAGATATTAACAGATATTGCCGAAAAGACCAGAAAGCAAATTGAACATTGGATATTGCGTGTCACGATTGTTTATCTTCCTTCTGCAGCGTCAATGAAATTATGCAATTTGCCTCCTAATTCGCAGGGCCTTAACCCTTTGAGGAGTTGGCCTTTTGGAATGTTATTGTTATTTATACCCTTTTTCTAGAACGCGTTCCACGGCAGAGGTTCGAGCGGTCGTTCCTCGGGGGTGTTCTCGCGGCGTGCGAGCGAACAAACGACGTCGGGTTCGATTCAATCAAAGCAGATGCCCCCCCCCCCACCCCCCCATCCATCCCCAATCTGCCGCCTTAATGAACACCTGACCAATTTGTTGACACTTATTGCTGCGTAAGAGCGCGATTAAGCGCTGATTGTAGGGCTCTAATTGCGCAGTCTTTTGCAAACATCCTGGCTTCACGCGGGGATTATTTTCGGTCTTTTTTTTTTTCTTCTTCCGCAACTCATTTGCCATCAGCCGCGATCACGAGGGACCACTTCTGTCAGGGTGCCGCCGTCGAACTCTCGCAATCACTCGATCGGCCTCTATCTATTTATTTTTTATTGATTTTAACCGCATTCACGCTTTTCGGGAACGCGACTTTCCGCTTGTCGCTCTTTGGAGGAGGTTTAGAGTTCTTACCTTTTCACCACTTGCCTTTCTTCCTTTCTTCTCTCCTTCTCTGCTATCTCTCTTCTTCATTTCCTGGCCCCCCTGTGCGTGAAAGGAGGGAATTATATCGGTCATAAACGCTTGATAAATTAGTAATAAGGGTCTTATGTTCTGTTCGTCTTCACTTCTCAAGCAGACCGTGAATGAAAAAAGAAAACACCAATTTTTTTATTTTACTGTTATTATTTTTTTTTTTTCAAGACAAGTGAGTGACACCTTTTGTCATTCAAGCTCTGCTTGAGAAGTGATGTCATACTGAATATTGTTTTGTTTGGGTTTTGGACCATGGAGGCCTATTTTTTTTTCCAGTTGGTACACCTTTTCTTGTTATGAGCATATGCTACAGTGCATAATAAAAATAAAAATATGTAGGATGTAGTAAATCACAGTAGGTTTACAGCAGTGCTTATGCAGGTGTGCTCAAATCTGACCCTGGAGGCCAGCAGTGCGGCTTGCGTTCATTCCTCCCCTCTAATCAGGGACTGATTTAAACCTGATGCACCAGGCCAGTGTAATCTCTGGCCAATCAGTGGCATTATTATTGAACGAGGGACTATCAAGCAGAGGAGAAGTCCTACAGTACCACTGACCTTGAGGGCCAGATTTGAGTGGCCCTGGCTTAGACTATCTTGGGTGACATCACTTCCAGAGACTCAAAAAGCCTCGTTTTCTAGGGTATGTGCCTTAAGCTGACTGGACCAATAGGCTTCGCTTAAGTGTTTTTTGGGTGCTAGTAAATGGTAGTTCTATACCCCCTTGTCAGGCATTTTGGGGGGTGGGGGGGGGGGTCACCTGGCCCAGATGTGCAGCACCATGCTGGGTGCCAAATTTATTAATTAATTTCTTTTTAAAAAGAACCGACTGCAAATATCTTATTTTTGCAAAAATAATAGCTTGGAAGTCTAAAACAAAAAAAATATGGCTAGCTCATTGTTTGCTTGGCTATACATTATGAGCTGCATGTGTAATATATAGATTAATGTACTAATGTATTTTAGTAATTTTCTCATGCCTAACACCCTTCTAAGATTTTTTTTTTTACTCTATGGTTTATTTTCTACAGTAATTGGCTTTATAGAACACCCACATGTCCAAAAGTGTTCTCATGGCCAGTGTCTGTTTACTAATAATTCATACAGATGTATTTTTTTTTTTTTCAATGTTAGGATTTCTCATGCATCGTAAAACCTTTTGGAATGCAAATTTTTTGTGTGGAGTGGGACCCACATGTTTTATTGTTTGTATCTCCCATTTCACTATATTTTTTTTAGACAGAGTTATTCATAAAGAGTTATTCATAAAGGCCCTTTCCATAAAGCTCTACAAGTGGCAGACAGTAAAATGATCCTGCTGTTCACCGTTCTGTGTTCTGCTGTAAACCCGCTCGACCATAAACCCCCCCCCCCCCCCCCCCATCCCCCCATCCCCCCATCCCCCCACTCCACCGCGGATTCTGCTGAGTCAGCGGATTCTCCCGCCCCTGAATTCCTTCTGTCCTTCTGCCTCTTCAGCTGCAGGAGGCTCGCCAAGGCAACCGGAGTTCCACGGGCTGCCGCGCATTAGAGAACATCCGTTGCCACGGTTATGGTGCCTGATCACGTTCATTCGTGAATGCCTCAAATTGATACACTCCGGCTTCAGAGGTTGGGGGGGGGGCGGAGCATTCTGTGTCAACACTTTGAAGAGTAGCTTTTCTAGAATTTATTTTATTTCTTTTTTTTTTCAAAGCTCATAAGTCAGTGTTCTAGAGCTCTGTTGCTCCCGGTTACCAGCAGCGATTGTTACATCAGCATTAGAATGTTCTGTTAAGAACATTCCAATCACACGTTTGTGATCTTACTCCGTTAAAGGTTTTTTTTAAGGGAACACAGTTGAATATCTGGTGGGTGTAAAGAATCTGTGGCCCCTCCCAGCACAAATACCTCCTCCGTCTCTCTGAAGCTCTGTCCTTTATGCTCTGTGATGTCGCCGGCGTCTGCACCTCACTGCCATGGTTCAGCTCAAATACAGGCGGCCCGTGTTCTCCATGCCTGGGGGGAATTTGTGGACCGATGACAAATCACACCCCCTTTTTTTTTTATTTTGGAGACAACTTTGTGTTGACAAGCCTTTTAACCCGGAGGTCATCCCTTCCACAGATCCCCCTCAAGCCCTGGCCTTTTGGAGAAGGTGAGGGGGGTGGAGGGTGGTAGGGTGGGGGGTATGGGTGGGGGGGGGTCTAGATGCTGGAAGACCCCCTACCCCCCAATCCTTCGCTTCCATAGCGCTGTGCTGCAGTCCTCCACATACTCCCACTGCATAATATCGAATATTTACATTCAACGAAGCAGGCCTTGCGTCTGATCATTAATAATAACCTGACCTTCTCTTTCTAATGCACATTCTCCGGGAAGTAGCTTCCGATTAAACATTACATAAAAGGAGGAGAACATTTATTTATTTATTTTTTTGGGCCAAGCCTTGAATTAGCTGTGTCTCTGAATTTCAAACACGTTAAATGTTCAGTTTAAAACCGAGGTCTCCTGCCTCAGTCCGCTAGGCCACAGACACGGGGTTTCGCATACGTCAGCTGATCCTGCAGTTGCCGTGGTAACAACGGGGATTCACCCTGATGGGACACGCAACACACTGCAATACTTTAGATCTAATGTGCAATTATATTTATTTTGACGCACTTACACTTATCTGCTTTCGTTCAAAACGTATCTGCTCGGGAAAAAATCACGCAAATGGCTTCGCAAATGAAATTCAATTAGATCTCAATGGATTCTGGGAAAAAAAATGTTAATAACGTGCTGTTATAAGTCAGTGTAAAGCCTGTACAACAATAAGAAATAATGTTGTACATAGCTGCATTGAAAATTAGCAATAAGACTCAACTGCAATGATGTTTTCTTGGTTTATATATTGTAAAAAAAAAGTATTTTACTTCCAGTGAACTGTCCTGTCCGGTACATTCCCGAGCGAAACATGACTGATATTATAATAAGGCAAAAAAAAAAAGAAAAGAAAACTCTACAAATTCTGCAACCATTGATCCATTTTTTTTTTCTTCTACAAAGCCTGGGCTCTACTTCGCATTCGACCAGCGGTGGGATTCCGTTCAGCTGCAGCCAGCTGCAAATTCATGGGCCGCTTTTTCGGTCGGTGCGTTCATAACGCTGAAATAATAACGCTCGCGGTCGCTATCGACATCGTTCGGCGGGAATTATAGGTTGCATTATGGGAAAAAACCGCTCGGATGAGGTGATCACTCACCCGTTAGTTTGGCCGCAGCCTAGAAGCTCACGGGACGAATTTGCTTTTAGAAGAACGAGGTAAAGGGACTAAAAGACGGCATAAATTTCCGGCTCCTATCAACTGTCAGCCACATGTCAGCCGCATTTTTGGCTAAGATTTAAATCCGATACAATAATGGAGGTTTACAGGAAAAAAAAAATTATGCATACATACTGAATAATTTAACTTGCACCCCTCCCTCCTCCTTTCTGCTTTTATAATAAAAAGTGTATAAGCAGGCACGGGTTTTATGTTAAAATTGTTCTCGTTGGCAACATTTATTTTAAAATCATTTCCACACTATATTTGAAAAGGCAAGTTCTACGAAAAAACAAACCTAAAACACCCCTTGCTCTTCATAGCACAAACATATTTAACATGTATTATTAATGATTATTCCACATTGATTAACACCAACCCAGATCTTATTTATGGATTGAGTCATGCACGCACTGGTACAAAATGTGCAAAAATTAGTCCACTGTTCAAAGTAAAGATATTAATGCAAGGCCAGTTTTACGCAAAATGCAGCTCACATCTTCTCACAAACGACAGCTACACACAACACAAAATGAATGTCAGAAAGCTCTTGGGTTATCTGCAACATGAATTTTTCTTAAAATCTGCATTATGGATGTATATAGCATGGGTGGACTATTCAGAAATCTCATGAATTTAAGAATGTTATAACACATGAATGAAAAGTCATGTAATAGCCTTGGTGCAAACAGAAGGTGAGAATGTTGTATTTTTCTATTAAAATTGATTAAATATCTCTGAAATCTCAATAAAAAGTGATATGTACTGTATCGGGTTCCTCTGTCTCACCCAATAGTAAAAATATTTGGATCATCCAAAATTTAAGAATGACCTTTTCAAGCTCATAAACATAACCATACTCTAGCCTCAACCCTAACACTTGCAGTTTTCCTAAGCCTAACCCTAATTTGAACTCTAAACCCTAATTCTAGCCCCAGGAACCACCTTCACAAAAAAGAAAAAAGCAGCATTCACACTTCAAACCGACTCTTTTCCACCCAGACATTTTTCATTTATTCATGCAAAGAGGGCCGAGTCACTTTGATATAAGATGTGAAATTGCAATTCCACATTCGCACGCGGGTCCAGAGAGGAACTGTACGCTCCAGCACAAAGGGCAAACGCTATGCTTCCACAAATTTCAAACTGTAAAGCAAAAAAAAAAAAACTTCATAACTTCTAATGCCTCCGATAGATCTACAATACATTTATCCTGCGTGATATCACATATAGGTCATGCGGGATAAATATATGAAATGAATTTCATCTCACTCACCATTACAATCCTGTCACGGAAACGTCCATTCACCAGCCCGCTGCCTCCAGTACAGTATCCGATCCCTCACCTTTTGACAGCATTTTTAAATGCATTTTTAATTTTGATCCTTCTTGCCCTCCCATCTCCTCAATGATGTTACTTTGTCGCTTTTTTATTATTATTCTTGCTTTTAATTAGCACTTAACAAATGGGTTTCTGACTCAAAGAGGCACATTATGGTGACAAATGTTGAAAATGAAACAGGAAGTCAAAGCTAATGAATCCATTTCTCAACACATACGATTTGTGCTCAGGAAACTGAATAAAAAAGGTGCCCTGGACATATTTGATAAGGCCCCAGAATAATAACAGTTGTTTTTTTTTTTTTTTTTTTATCTTGTTAATTTGAATTCTCTGAGTAATAGTAACACACCCTGTGGGTTTTCCTTGATGTAAATGCTGAGGATTGTCTAACTGACATATGGCAAGTGGTAGTATATGGATTTTTTAAAGAATAATCATCATCTGCAGGCTGCCAAAGGAAATGTCAGGATGGCATCAGAGATTAAACTTTAACTTTTAAAAAAAGAAAGGAAAAAAAACACCTGTCGATGGAAACAAATATTCCTATTTGAAAATTGCCAGGATTTCATCTGTAAAGCACTCATGAATCTTTGTTAAGCTCAGCCTAAAGGCATGCAATATTGATCACAAAAACAGCTAGTTCAGTTTTTGCGTTCCAACTTTGCCACAACCGTGCAAAAGGGCTTCCGTCGGGGGTGGGGTGGAAGTGGAGAGGTGCCGGGGGCGTGGGGGTCATATGATCAATAATAAATATTATTGAACCTGGCCCAGAATTAGTGCTAGCTGATGCTATATACATGTCCTTCCTCTCTTACTGTACGTTACTCTATTGCTACTGTCCCTGCCGTTTTTTTCCCCCATAATGCAGTTCCTGCAGCTTAACTAAAATGCACGAAAATCACAATGAACTCCTCACAACACACAGGAGCATCATCTTTACATCGCCGCGAATGTTGTGGCGTTGGATTTACACTCTGTCAAGCTGAAGTCTTTAAAAGCAAATTGCCACTCAACGAAGTAGAACTAGTTGAGTCGTCGTCCTAGCTTTGGAATGCTGGGGGTATTCATGGGGAAACTGCTGGTGCTTTTTTTCGTTTTTTTTTTTTAAGAAAAAAAAATGACTAATGACTTCTAAAGTTGGGTTTACATGCATAGTGAACTGAGAGAGAGATGGGAACAGGAGCCAAACTGTACCGAACAGTAACGGCACATCTTAACAGGCCTAGCAGTGCGGGAAATGGTGGGGCACCACGTCACATGGTGCTCCTGAGTGTGCAGAATACATAATCAGACGGAGCCTCACCTTTTGCGTAGCTAGTCACTGTTCGCCTCAGTGTGGGGTGAACATTCTACCTGTCTACAGCAGAAGCCATTTTTTTAAATTATGGCAGCTTGTGCTCTTAAAAGATGCCCTTTCGAGAAAATTGGTGACTCAAACAAAGTATAAAAAAAGGAGCTTTGAGATTTGACATCTAAATATGTGTTTGGCACAAACAACACTTAGATTTTTTTTTTCCAAAGTGCAAGGCTGTGGATTGGAACTCAGTAGAAGAAATGCCCACGCAAACGATGTGCACTCGAAAAAGGTTTTATTTATTTATCTAGGGGCGACATAGCTCAGGAGGTAAGACCGATTGTCTGGCAGTCGGAGGGTTGCTGGTTCAAACCCCGCCCTGGGCGTGTCGAAGTGTCCTTGAGCAAGACACCTAATCCCTAACTGCTCTGGCAAATGAGAGGCATCAATTGTAAAGCTCTTTGGCTATATAAATGCAGTCCATTTACCATTTATTTAGTACTACAGTAGCATTAGCGGTAGGATAAGTGAGGCTAGTAGATCCATGATGATTGGTCGTCAGCGGTAGCTGAGTGAAGATTCCGTCTCTCTTCCTCCTTGCTCTCTGGCTATGGCGGGGTGTTTACGGGTTTCTTATTTAGACGTTCGCTGTAACTCCCACTGAGCTCCTGCAGGGGGCGCCCCCCCCCCCCCCCCTTTGGGCCCACGCCCTCAGCCGGGGGACGCGACGCGGAGAATTATCTCTCCAGCTTACCGTCGGCGCTCCGCGGCTGCGCGGGAAGCCGGTCCGCGGCGTTTGAGCGATGGCGGACGGGCCGAAGTGAGACAGCCTGTGATTTGCTGTTGGTTGGGAGGAGGAGGAGCCTGACCCCGCGGAGTTCACCTCGATCCGCTCGACGCGATTCTCAGACGGATTACACGGGGGTGGGGGGGGGGGGGGGGTGGTATTTATGGGTTCACAGAAATACTGCAGCGGCGTATGTCTTCTGGACAGCATTACGCCAGTGGTTTCATATAGAAGCCCTCCATTAGAGAATGACACCGTGCTGAGGACAGTCTTCGTGTGTCCAACGGCTGAAAAAAGTGACCTTACGCCCGGGTCTGGCTGTAGACGTAGGCAACACAGGTAGTCATCTAGGGCACCATCCACGTGAGGGGGGTCTCCAATTGTTTGTGGGGGGAGGGGGGCGGGGGGGGCGGGGGAGGGGGGCTGGAAAATGAAGGGAAAAAAATGGGAAAATAAAATGCGTTTCATTTTCCCATTTTCCCATTCCACCCCCCCATTTCAATTCTCACCTAGGGCTCTGCACAAAGACTACACTTGGCCCTGCTTACGCCATGGCATTTGGTTATTATCTAGGGAGAACTGTTTTTCATTTTTAATCACAACAAGCTTACTGTTGATTACCTGTGTGGTTTCAATGCATCGGGTTAACCCACTCAACCTTATATAGCCCGTGCTCCTGAAAAAGACCAGGTCTGAAACCTAAGGTGGGAGTTTCAGTGGACAACATGCTGTACATAAAACTATTACAAAAGCTAAATACTAAATAAATTAATAGAAAATATAGCGTATATAGCTTCAAGCAGTCGGTAGGGAGGTAAGGCGCAGGGCAAGGCACTTCTTCAGAAACACTGTGGTCATATTTGTCCTACAGCTGCATGCAATTATTTTGAATGGTTTTAACAGGAGCTCAACAAATCCCAAAGTGCATTTATTGACCTTGTGGTTGCCAGGAGCACCAAAAAACACGCATCTGAGTTATGCATCTAGAGCGATAACACGTTCAGATGTCTGAACGTGTTTTTTACCACAGATTGAAGCTGGCAGCCAAATAAACCAATTAAAAATAAGATTAGAGCAAAGTATGCAATATTCCATCGCTGTGTACTCGTACATGATGTTAGTTTAGTTCCGGACCATCGAATAGGGGGCTCATTCATAATCGCACAGCCATTTGAAAAAGGCTGAGGTCGATTAGCTTATGATGTGTTTTTATCAAAATGTCTGCCTTTAACAGATACCAAACACGGTTTCCTGTCTTCTCCTCTGAAATATAATCTGCTGCCAGCCACGGCCTTCCTCCACTTTGCAGCCCGCCATTTTCGAGTCACAAAAGAACCACAAGCGGAGCTTGCGCATTTCGTTACGTTGCATTTAAATTGGCAGCTTTCGCTTTTATCCAAAGTGACGTGCTGTGCAATAAGTATGTACCGAGGGTCACTGGAAAAACTGCAGAATGCAGGTCAGATGAGGTACGGTTCTTATAAAGTTATCAGCTCTCCGCGGCCATGGACATCGAAGTCTAGCTCACACGGTCAGAAACAGGCTAAGTCAGTAAAGTTATGGTGAATCATAAACTGTGCAGGTAGACACACCTGAGAGAATGACGGTTCTTTCTGGTTCGCGGAGAGACACGTGTTTACATGTTCATCTAGCAGCGGAGATGCTCAACATAAAATAAAAAGGATGGTCCCATTTCCTCTGTCCCCAGCCCACCAGACCAAACCCAAAGGGAACACCTCTACTTTAAATATAAACGCCTGCTCACTGATTTATTTCAGTGTGTACGGAAGAAAAACAAACTTCAGTGGCGGGGTTCATCCGACATAAACAAAAAGCATTCAGGCGAACAAAACAAAACAAACAAAATAAAATTAAATAACAAGATCGACCGATTGAATCTTCCTCTCTGGGTAATGCTACGGCCAGCTATTTCTGCGTGTCCTTGGGGCTGCCGGTCGCAGTCGAAGGATTTGGGTTAAACCGTGGAAATGCGTTCACACTTTCGAACCGTGTTTTAACAGGAAGAGCCGCACCCGGTTTTGTATTTGGGCCGAAGCCGGACGCACACAGGACGCTTGCAGGGGCGAACAAACCTCCCAACCGTCCTTGTTTTGAATGTGTACGAAGCTGCTATATAGCAGCTGTAATGGGTTGCCATGGTGAAGTAAACCTTTATGGCTTCCATCTGTAGCAAAATCATTGCATTCGCCCTGCAATGGGATTGCCAATGGAAAATATGACAAACAAAATTATTACACATATAAGATCCCCCCTGAAGAGAGAGCAGAGAGCCTCCATAAACCTGCTGCTGCCTGAACAGGGTAATAGGTTCAGTTTTTTTTTTTTAATACACATATTTCAAAAGGCGCTGTTTTATGCTTAATATGTGCAAAGATCCCGGGACCACATAAAAGTCGTTCACATTTCGCTGTCGAATGAAAGTCAAGTTGATACACTGTCACCGTTTGGATTGATTCACCCGTCGATGGTACATCTCTGTGTTTGTGTACCCAAGCACAACTGCCCCCCCCCACCCGTGTCCTTCACATTTCTGTGCCTCTGAACTTTGTTTTATTGAGAAGTATTAGTCAACGCGTGCCGCACCCAGGTCCCCACGCACGCTCCAGACCCCACCGTCCAGATGGTGTGGTAATGTAGCAGTGGATACCAAGGTGCTTTGTTCTATAAAAGGGGAGGAGAATCTCCGGTTTAAAATCCACGCCTACATCCACACCCCCCCCCCCCCCCCCCCCCCCCCGCCCGGCCCCACAACAACAACCTTGCTCAGAACCTTCAGAAACAGAAAGGATTGTGGGGCTTTGTTTGGGCCAGGAAGTGCAGTAGCTGAAGTGTTCACGGTAGTATTTCCTGTAATTTGTCCACCTTTCGTTGTTAAAAAAATAAAACGGATAAGTGCGCGCCACGCTTTATTGGTTTCTACAATGTTAGCCGTAATGAAATTCTGGAATGGGGGGGGGGGGGGGGGAACACCAGTGTCCAGAGGGCAATATGTATGTTCAATCATATTCATTAAAAAAACAATGTTAGCTCCGCAGTACTCCAGTTGTATTCACATGCAATATAACAATAATTATATTTTAAAAAAAAAAAAAAAAACAACCCTCATATCTGTAAAAATGAAGCTGAGGCACAGGGGAACATTTTTTTTAAGGAAATGAAATTCTGTGAAACGGAACATGCCTCCAAGTAATGAAAGGGGTCTCTCTTCAATTTCACTGGTCAGGGAAGCCTTCTATGCCTGGAAGACGAGCCGTTCGTGATGAACAGCGAGCGGGAGAAACTCACAGGCTGGAAGACGAGCCGTTCGTGATGATCAGCGAGCGGGAGAAACTCAGAGATTGGAAGACGAGCCGTTTGTGACGAGCGGGAGAAACTCACAGGCTGGAAGACGAGCCGTTCGTGATGAACAGCGAGCGGGAGAAACTCAGAGGCTGGAAGACGAGCCGTTCGTGATGAACAGTGAGAGGGAGAAACTCAGAGGCTGGAAGACGAGCCGTTCGTGATGAACAGTGAGAGGGAGAAACTCAGAGATTGGAAGACGAGCCGTTCGTGATGAACAGCGAGCGGGAGAAACTCAGAGGCTGGAAGACGAGCCGTTTGTGACGAGCGGGAGAAACTCACAGGCTGACTCCCCACGGTGGACTTTCTTTTTATTATTCATTACATGCTGATCCCCCCCCCGCCCCACCGCAGCGCAATATTGCTTTAATGCCCCGGCTCTCCAGCTCCCTGGCCTGTCCCGACGCCCGTGGCGACAGGCTCGTCTCGTCTCCGCCTCCTCCTGCGCGCGGGCTGCAGGCCACGAGCTCCGCCTCCTCCTCCTCCTCCTCCTCCTCCTCTCCTCTTTCTCCCTCCTCCTTCAGAGAGTCAAATCTACAACGGAGGACCAGAAAGCCAGGGTCGCCCAAGGTCATTAACGAAACGACAAAGAGAGTCTTCGCTCCGCGTCGCGTCCGGGCCCGGCGGGTTTTTTTCCGACCGTTCTCGCGGGCGACTCGGTCGACGGGGTCCGCGCTTCGCGTGAGCTGAAGCGAACGAGAGGGGCGCTGGGACGGAACGTGTGTGTGGCAGGGATGGGACGTGTGTGTGGCAGGGATGGGACGTGTGTGTGTGTGTGTTAAAATAGCACAGGAGTAAGTCACCGCGTGAACAGGAGCAGGAGCGTAGGACGACGTTTAGGGAACAGGGCTTGCTACTCGCTGAGGTTGCGGGTTTGAGTCCCAGGTGGGAGTACTGACATTGTAGCCCTTGAGCAAAAGGTACTTAACCCGAATTCCATCAGTAATTATCCAGCAGTATACATAGTCTGCGTGTAGAAGAACGTACGTTCTGCGTTTGGCCCCTCTGGATAAGAGCGTCTGCTGAAACGGAAATGCTGAACTCGATGGAAAACAACAGTCCTGTTCCCAGAATGCAACGGCACCACGAGCCGAGAAGTCTTGCGTCTGCTTTGGTCTCTTTCCCCCCACCGGTGTGCCATCTTCACATTCATTTGAAAGGCGCTTCAGCTGTCTGAAAGGTCGAAGGTCAAAACCTCGAGCTTGCGCGAGCGTGACTCCTCTGAGAAAGTCTGGGCCACGCAATCAATGCCTTTTTCCAGACAGCGGCTACAGCGTATCAATACTACAGCCCATTTCCCTGAAGCCCAGGAACTTCAGCTCCAGGTCTGCGGCAGCCCGAGCACACCGATAGCCCAGAACATCTTTTTTTTTTCTTTTTTTAAACTAAATTTATTTCTCATCAGTATTTGATCGAAACTTTTGTACAATTCCCTTCAGGACAAAAGTTAGCGAAGGACAAAAAGATAAAGTTAAAATCATGTCATTTTTAAAAACTTTTTTTTTTTTGCCTTCCACCCCACACCCCCAAACTTTTTCTACTTTTTTTAATCAATAAAGAGAAATAAGTATGATAAATATGATAGTATTTAGTTCAGTACAGTAAAAAAAAGGGGGGGGGAAAGGAAATTATATCATATTCCTCATTTGGGCACATACTCTCCATCTAGCATGAAATTAATGTCATTATGACAAAAAAAAAAACTCAGCCAAAAAAACAGCCAATGGAGCACTGTGATTGGTTGATTATATCCTGCAGTGAATGATCTCATTTCCAGGGCCAGACGGGGAAGGCACACATTTGGGATCCGACACACTTTTGGGTTTCTCTGTTTCTTCCCCCTCGAGCCGCCAGAACGACCTTCCCGCCCACGCCTGTCCTCCCTGGAGCTGAAGTTCTTTTTTTTGGGGGGGGGGGGGGGGGAGCAGCGCCGTCCGCCGTGCTTTTGGAAGGTAATTTAAGAGTCACTGAGGGCCGGGGAGGAGAGAGAGAGGGAAGGGGGGGGGGGAGACTGCAAGGGCGAGCGAGGTTGGCGATCGCCGTCGTTGAGCGACTCTCCCATAGATACCATCTCTGACCTTTGAATGGAAATAGGCGCTCTCTGATGTTGATCATCTTGTGATTACCAGCGACATAGCTCAGGAGGTAAGACCGATTGTCTGGCAGTCGGAGGGTTGCCGGTTCAAACCCCGCCCTGGGCATGTCGAAGTGTCCTTGAGCAAGACACCTAACCCCTAACTGCTCTGGTGAATGAGAGGCATCAATTGTAAAGCGCTTTGGATAAAAGCGCTATATAAATGCAGTCCATTTACCATTTACCAGCGACCCCCTCCTCCTCCCTTCCAGGCAAACATTTTTGTCCAATGAATGTGGACCCAGGCTCTAGCTGAGCCTCATATGGTCCACTAATTCCCTATATATTTGTTTGACTAGGGCATCAGCCAAGTCCTAGCAAATGGCCACATGCCTCAGTCACTCCACTATATAGGGAACTAGTAGACCGTTTCAGAAACAGCCTCTGATTCCTGTAATGTCGGCTGTCGAACGCTGTCGTCCATCTTGTTACGAGGGTAATACCGGCCTGCCAGGGAACGCTAACCTGCTAGCACTAACGCTAACAGCTATGATACAGCTTTGCGGCCACAATGGCATGGCACCTGAAAAGATAATCACCCCTGTGGAGGCAATATGGCTGTGATAGGTTCAATAAAGGCCAAAAGTGTAGCACTATCCTCTAACATTGCCGCCATGAGGTCACAGTAATACAACTAGCACCAAAAATAACGTTGGTACCAGCAAATAATGAAGACCTACGGTTATGACTGGGCATTCCAGATGTTGGCAAACAAATGGGGGACCAAATATATGTTACACAAAGCCTGACATTAAACAATTTTGAACATTGATTTATGCATAAATATATCACTTCATAAGCAAATTCACAGAGCTGGTTAACTGAGTTCATGCTGAAACCAGTAATTACGCATGGCTGAACCCCATTTAAAATAAATAAGTAAATAAATAAAAAATGTAAAGAAAACACCAGATATGAGAGAGAGCTTGGGGGGGGCATGTGGTGTTCACGTGCAGAGTTTAGAGATGAGAGGAATTTTTGTTTTCATGTTTGTCGAAGCGTAAACCTGACAAAAACCCTAATCAAAAAATGAATTCTCCGGGAACAACGGGGGCTGGCAATTCAAAAGGGGGCGATTCCGCTTTTGTTTGGTCCCGTATCACAAAACTGCAGTTGAGGAAGCAGGCATAAGAGAACCTCCATAATAAATTACATTTAAATGTTCCCAAGATTTTTTAAAAACAACACACACGCACACATGCACGCACGCACGCACACACACACACACATTCACCTTGTTTGCGTGCTTAAAAATAGCAACAGTGGCTTTTTCGCTTTTCCAGTGTTAACTGTCCCACCTCTACACGCTGAAATCAGTGTGATGGTGCTCCTAATGCCATCCAGACTGTTTCAGAAGCACACTTTTCAGCACCTCCCTGAGAAGAAGCAGCTAATGATCCTGAACAGTATCACAGTATTATTATTATATATATTTTTTTTTACCAGTGAAGCAAGGAGTAAGCGGTAACAAATCGACTCCCTTAATGAGTTTGGCCATTTGTTAGGAAAAGGTGTTTGAGGGGTCGCTGAATTTGGCTGTGTTTAAATTGTGGGGAGAGAAGGGGGGTGGCGGTGGGGGTGGGGTGGGGGCGGGCAGCTTAGACATGTATCCAATTAAATGGAAGGATTACAAGGCATCCATTAATGATCAGGCCTCCTCCATCATGTGTACTGAGCAGTGATAGAGGGGTTAGTTACAGAGGAAGCTTAAATGGGATAAAACAAATTCGTAAAAGAATACTGAAAGACCGGTACAAGGTACAAAAAAAAAAAAAGTCCAAGATTCACTTTCACTTAAAAAAATTCAGTATTTTTTTTCCCTTCCTTTTTTTAGCCACTCTTCTCAGGCTTTGATTAATAATGTAAGGGCCAGATCCTGTGTCACTGACTGGATTAAGTTTTGACTTTTTGCCAGGTGTGGAAGCAGTTTTTTTCTTCTTCTTCTTCTTCTTCTTCTTCTTCTTGTTATCCAAACTCAGAGCATGGGACGTTAACCCCACTTTTGGTCTTATGTTTTCCCTTCGTAGTGAAAATCTTATTCCTGTGGTGGTTTAGTTGGTTTAACTCATTGAAGAGTAAATTTTTTGGAATGTTTCTTTTTTATTTTTTTTTTCAGAAGTATAAGTCGGTGTTCTAGAACTCGATTGCTTCCAGTCACCAGCAGTGATTATGACATCATCATCAGAATGTTCTGTCAGGTAAGAACATTCTTATTTCCGAATTTGTGATCTCACACCTTCGAGGGTTAAAGGAAGCTTGACGGGGCCTTCAGAGTAGTGCAGCAGATTAAATCACTCACCACCACTGACGGGAATGTCAGTTCCATAAATGGATGGAGTTATCCTTTACGCACTGATGCAAACCAATCGTTGTGGTTTTCTGCAAACATCACTTTCGTTTGATTTGTCGTTCGTCTTCCGCTGTTTGTAATTTCAGCCATGATAAGGGTTAATGAAACCTTGTTCTCTTTACGGTACTCTCCACCACAGCCCTGTATCTAGAAACGTTCGACCCATCGTCAGCCAAACATTACCGGGGGACGGAAGCAGAGGAACGCAAGTGACGTTTTTCCTCCAGGAATTCAGCTCCCAGGAAGTGAAACATATTTTAATCAAAAAGAACACAACCACTCCCCACCTACCTCCCTCCTTTGAGGAACTTATATAATGCCCAATATACTTGACATTTTGGCATTTACACTTGGTACTGACATCACACGAGGCTTGGTCCCACCCCCTCGCCCCTTAAAACTTAAACCCGACTGTCTGAAATTCCTTGGCACAGATCCAGTTTGGGATCGCTTGAAAGATGGTGAAAAAGTTTCATTAAAAAAAATAAAATAAAATCATTTTTTAAAGTTATCGGCTGACCTTTTCTCAGCTGTTAATACTGTTCAGCCTGTCATTATTCTCTGGTAGCTCTCTTTGCCCAGATCTCTCCAGTTAAAGTGCCCTATATGCCTCAGTTAAGACTATTTATCTGATGGTTGTCATTGCTGTGGTCCAAAATATTTATTTAAATAATGAACAACTCCACACAATTATGTGGTAACTCCATATATCTTTTATATATATATATATATATATATATATATATATATATATAATCATTATTTTAAAGCTTCTTAACGTAATGTTCTTCTGGATAAGAATCTTATATATAATTAAACGGCTAAACCTAAACCAAACATTGCTCCTGCTCCGAATTTGACATGTTATTAACCTGTGAAATGAAATCTTTTTTTTTTAAAGTTGGTTCTCAGAGTGCATTCCATTATTTTAAAGAATTTTAATTTTATTCATTTATTTATTTCTTACCTCTTACCTCTTGTCCCCCTTGTGTTCATGTCATTGTTTGGAAATGAGAAACTTCTGCACATTGTATTACATCTTATTTGTTTCTACAACTGATCTGTTAACAGGTCCTTGCCAGTGGATGCATTTATACTATGAGAAGTAAGATTAACATGAAAATTAGCTTGTAATTCATTAAAACAGCTCTTTGGACCACCCAAGTAAAACCCTTCGCTATCTTGTCCCTACAAGAAAGAATTCAATTTTAAAATTAACAGGCAGGTAGAAGCCATGTATTAATCTGCCTGGTTAATGATGTGTCAAATAATACAAACAACACGTTATAACAATATGTGCATTATTCCTTTTGTAAAGGAGTTGTGTTTGCTTCATCACACCAGTGGCTTGTGAAGAAGCTTCGTGGCTGGAAGCTATGCTGTCCCTCACCTCCAGAGTACCGGCTATGATACCCAGCCTTGGATTTCTATATGCCAATTCAATTCAATTTTATTTTATTTGTATAGCGCTTTTTAGAGAGAACTGTCACAAACGCTTTACAGAGTAGCAAGAAAAAAAAGAGAGACAGAGCAAGAAGCCCAAACAGAGCAAACACCAGGCCTGAACCCCCAAATAGCAGGTGCATGAGGTTTAAAAAAAAAAACTCCCAGTGGGAAGAAAACCCTCAAACGACAGCGAGAAAAAATTCCCAAATGGGAAGAAATCTCAAGAGGAACCAAAAGCAAATAAAATGGGTTGAGCAGGTTAGAGGTTATACAGGTTATGTGCAGAGACTAATTCTGCTCTCCCGGTCTCTTGCCACCTGTTACTGCAGTTACTCGAAATTGTGTCCGCGAGCCGTCGGATCCCAGCCTGGCGACTTCGTGCTCAGCGGTAACGCGGGACACAGACGGGTGCCAGCCACAAAGGACCGCCATCTTGTTCTTTTTTTTTTTTTTACGGTCGATGGCACGTTTGAACCGCACAATCTTTAATTTCGTCTGAAGATCTTTTCTCTCTCTCTCTCTCTCTCTCTCTCTCTCTCTCTCTCCCTCCCTCCCTCTCTTTCTCTCTCTCTCTCTCTCTCTCCCTCTCTCTCCCTCTCTCTCTCTCCCTCTCTCTTTTTTCGGCCTCCCCCCATCGCCTGCACGGCTCAGCGGGTTCCCTTTCTTTGCGATCCCCCTCCCCTCACCCCCCTGACGGGAGCGTGAATGCCAGGGACGCGGGCATCGCTCTGGACCCTTATCTGTCGCGCAGAAGCACACAGCACACCAATACCCTTCGTTGCCTCCTCTGAGCGCACTGAATGGCTCGTTTCTGATTGTAGCGCACACACACACACACACACACACACACATACTCTAGACACACACACACACACACACATACTCTAGACACACACACACACACACACACACACACACACACATACTCTAGACACACACACACACACACACACACACACACATACTCTAGACACACACACACACACACACACGCACACACATACTCTAGACACACACACACACGCACACACGCACACACACACAGCCTGCGCTTGGGCTTCTTCGGTGCAGAAGAGCCGCCGGTCGGTAGGAAAAGTTCCCTCGTTTCGGATGATTCCGCCTTCTCTGTTTCCCCCCTTCCCAGCTGAATAAGGGCCCTGCTATTGACGCTGGAGACTTATCTGAAGCGTGCATCGTCTTTCCCGCTTAATACCAGCGCAATCTGCGGAATATGAGCGTGGGACTCAGGTCCAGGGGGGGGGCGGGGGGCAGAGGGGGACACAAAGCTGGGAAATATACGCCACTTGACCTGCGCGTGATTGGCCAGCCCGGAAACGGCACATGTTCTTGGGGGAAGGCAGCATGATTCTTGAATGCATGTTGTGCATTTTTTTTTCTTTCTTTCTTCTTCTCCGCTTTTGCCATGGATTTCATCATTAATAAATAATGTTTATGAATCAGTCGCGAAATGTCAAGAGTCTGAATGGTTGGCGCAATGCAGTCACCATGGTTACCAAGAGGGTTGGAGCTGGACTTCAGCACTCTAATGGTGCCTCAGTCTCAGTGAGCTTTGGAGAAATAAAAAAAAAGGAAACTCTCCAATGGTAAAAAAAAGAAGTGTCTGCCAAATTGATTATTATTATTGATCTAACTTCCTTCTGTTTGCTTAGTTAACTCGACTCCTCCTTTCATTAAGGCGAAGCGGTGATACTCAAACACACACGTGCGGTGATCTCATTCAAGCAGCTGCAATGCTGCAGAATCACACTACTACGATACTCACTCAGGAATGGGAAATCTCATTCAGGCAGCTGCAATGCTGCAGAATCACACTACTACGATACTCACTCAGGAATGGGAAATCTCATTCAAGCAGCTGCAATGCTGCAGAATCACACTACTACGATACGATACTCAGGAATGGGAAATCTCATTCAGGCAGCTGCAATGCTGCAGAATCACACTACTACGATACTCACTCAGGAATGGGAAATCTCATTCAAGCAGCTGCAATGCTGCAGAATCACACTACTACGATACGATACTCAGGAATGGGAAATCTCATTCAGGCAGCTGCAATGCTGCAGAATCACACTACTACGATACTCACTCAGGAATGGGAAATCTCATTCAAGCAGCTGCAATGCTGCAGAATCACACTACTACGATACTCACTCAGGAATGGGAAATGGCACGAGAATGATGGGTAAACCGGGTTTATTTAACCAAAGCAGATAAGTGAGATGGCGAAGAGATTTCACGAGCAATCTCTGCCAATTTTAAGAGATTCAAGAGATTTTTGTTGACGTCAGCATGCCAGATTTAGTAATGCTGACAATAGAACTCCCTGCTAGCCATATCCTGCGATGTTTTCAGCGAAGCTAAAAAGCCTGCATTTTTACCTCGTTTGATGTCGGCGAGAGCAGGTCCACGCGAACGCAGATGATATCCCATGGAACCGCTCAGCAGCGGTGTAGGGGGGCAGTGTAGTGTATTGGGTAAGGAGCTGGTCTTGTAAGCAAAAGGTCACAGGTTCGATTCCCGGGAAGGACACTACCACTGCCATTGTGCCACCGCTACCCTTGAGCAAGGTACTCAACCTGCATTGCTTCAGCATATGTCTGCTAAATGTCTGTGATGTAATGCATGTCAATTGCTTCACAAACCAGTATAGAAGTGTGCATGCATGAAATGTGACCTATGACCCATGTGCCAATGTGCCAATGCCTAGCTGTATATCGCTGTTGTCGAAAAGTCAGTTTAGAGGGCCTACACCTCACCAGAGCACCCATCTACAACCAGCTGGATTCTGTTGAATGTCAGAATTATTTACAGGTTTCCATAAACTATTCATATTATTTACAGAATGTTTTTATATAGTATCTGTAATATTTATATTTCATGTTTTAATACAAGTATCATTCAAAGAAGATTTCAATCAGATATTTGTATTATTCACAATAAGTTTCATTAGAATATATGTATGATTTACAAATTGTTTTGATAGAACGTCTATATGATGTACAGATGGTTTCAGTATTAGCTGTACTGTTTACAGAAGATTTTGATGAGATATCCATATTATATACAGAAAGATTCATGAGAATATACATTATTTACAGATGGTTTTGATATAATATGTGTATTATGCATAGAACTATAAGCAAGCCTCCCACAAGCACTGAAATCATCTTTTGTAAAATGTGAGAAATTGACCCATCAGTTCCTGCAATAATGAGTGTAGATAAGGTAATCTCTGGTCATTTCCAGATCCTGAATGATATTGACTTTCTATGTCCAATAACAATGATGATATTTCTGAGACTGAACCAGGCAATAAGTGACATCTTAATTTACGTTACCATTTGAAAACTAAAAAAGAAGTAAAGCAAACAATCTGATCAATTCAAAATTAAGGAACCTATTTATGAATCACAACAAACAGATGAGAAATAAATGTTTTCACTAATGACCACTGCTGATAGCAACACACTGAACCAGAAAATGAAGCAGATAACTTCAAAAGAAAACGTGTTCAAGTTACTTGTGCACTGTCAGATAAAAACAAACAAGGGACTAATTCAAGAAGAAGAAGAAAAAATAATTAGAACTAATTATCAGCCCCAATGAAAGCAAAAGTGGGGATAGGGGTGGTGGTTGGGGTTGGGGTTGCGGGTGAGGGGTGGGGGTTGGGAGTGGTGGTTGGGGTTGGAGATGGGGTTGGGATTTGGGGTGAGGGGCGGTGGTTGGGGTTGGGGGTAAGGCGTGGCAGTTGGGGCTGCATTGAGCATAATGGCTTTTCGTCCACCCACATATTCATCCCCATCCGTCTTGTTTTTCCCTCCTTTTCAGCGGGGTTCAGTCGCACAAGGCTGTCGCTCTCCGGCGTCTCCGATGCGCCTTTACTGCACCTCCGGGTCACGGCAGCTGACACGCACCAGGGGCTGTAACCGCGGCAACAAACGGCTGTCCGGAACTTTGATGTATGAAGTCCTTCTCAAGCTGCTTCCCTAATACCCTTGACAGAAAATCCCCCCCCCCCCCCCCCATTTTCTCCTTCTCATTTTGGCTGCTCAATCTTTTTTTCTTCTTCTTTTTTAAAATCCTAACAGCGTAATTGATGCCGGTAATTGGGTGCATGCAATTAATAATTTGAGCGGGAGCCAGACAGGGTGCCGTCGACGCAGGGGCGAATCTTCAGCGTGGTTTAATGCGCATCTGCACAGAGCAGGTTGCGCAGTCCCGCCCCCTTGTCCTGCAGGATTTTGCGTAAGCCTGCCAGCGTGAGTTCGCTCCTATCGCTCGGATTCCCTCTGACTGATCCCCGGCGAGCCCCCGTGATTATTACTGCCGTCGGATATCCACTCAACACTGTGGGCTGATGGCCCACGCAGGGCTGGGAGCGTATGGGTCTGCGTGCACACCGTGCACCTCCAGTGTTGATTTCCGTGGAGACCGCGTCGTCATCGGAGGACACATTAAAAGGAGTCCTCGCATGCATGAACGCAAACACGCGCATACGTGCACTCACACACGCATACAGACACACACATGCACACACTCACACATACAGACACACACACACTCGCACACAAACATACACATGCACACACTCACACATACGGACACACACACACTCACACACAAACATACACATGCACACAAACATTTGCACACACACACACACATACACATGCATGCACACACACAAACACGCACCCACACATGCACACACACACATGCACACACACAAACATATGCATGCACACATACATACACACACGTGTGCACACACACACAATTTTATGTTTTATCCCTTGGTTTTTTTACTCGTCAGTCTTCCCGTTTGGAAGTTTAAATGATGGAGAGCCACTCCAACAGTGTTTTAAGATAGATATGCTCGCATTAATCCACGCTGTGACCATTTGTTAAATGCGGCCCCAATAATGCAGTTTCATCAATCTTTTAATTACACATCTAAATGGGAATAGATTAATTATGTCAACCTCTTCTAATTATCTCCTTTTCAGGGTGTGTGTTTGCATCGGGGCCGGTCCTCGCAGTGTGATTCGTAAGATGAATATGAACGTGTCCCTGATGTATGTGGCAGGTGATGTTTGTCTGCGGTGAAAAGCCGTTTTTATTAACAACACGGCAAACGCCGTGCCAGGACACGGGATACTGCATGCCTGCACTCAGCAAGCCTCCCGTCTGGTGAGTTATAAGTATGGTAATAGAATCAGTTTAATATGGAAAGATGGACGGATATTTTTTTTATTTTTTGTCAGTTTTACCAACAATGGATTTTATACATTGTTTGCTCCATAGGTACCTCATTTAGCATGGCATACTAAGTAGAGAAAACATTTTTTTTTTTTTGCCATGCTGACGCCTCCTACTCAGACTGCAGGTTTACTTCCCTTTTCGTGGCTAACATTGAGCTCATTACCGAAATAGTCAAAAGCATACCTGGGCTGGTGAATCATGTCTAGAGTGAAAGATCTGGGTGGGCAGGGAGGGGCGCCGTGTTGCATGATGGGACTTGGGTGGACTGTGGAGGTGTGTTCTCCAGGGAGACAGTGGTCCTGGCTGTGGAGGTGTGTTCTCCTGGGAGTCAGGGGTCCTGGCTGTGGAGGTGTCCTCTCCTGAGAGGCAGTGGTCTTGGCTGTGTAGGTGTGTTCTCCTGGGAGGCAGTGGTCCTGACTGTGGAGGTGTGTTCTCCTGGGAGGCAGTGGTCCTGGCTGTGGAGGTGTGTTCTCCTGGGAGGCAGTGGTCCTGGCTGTGCAGGTGTGTTCTCCTGGGAGGCAGTGGTCCTGGCTGTGGAGGTGTGTTCTCCTGGGCCTTGTGGAACCTGTTGACCAAGAGGTTTCCATGAGCAACGCCCCTCCACTCCACAGCAAGTATAGGACTAGTGCTTTTGGACTTACAGGGCCCAAACAATCGCATGTCTGTCTGGTCTGCGCTTTCTGCAAAGAGAATTTGTGTGAGAGACAGAGAGAGAGGGAGATTGTGAGTATGCGTGCGTGCGTGCGTGTATGTGTGTATGTGTGTGTGTGTGTGAGTATGCGTGTGTGCGTGCATGTGTGTTTGTGTGTATGAGTGTGTGAGAGTGTGTGTGTGTGTGTGTGTGAGAGAGAGAGAGAGAGAGTGTGTGTGTTGTGTGTGAGTATGTGTGTGTGTGTGTGAGAGAGTGTGTGTGTGTGTGTGTGTGTGTGTGTGTAAGAGAAAGAGAGACAGGGTGTGAGGGGGTAGGGTTGAATTAAAGTGGTGGGCAGACTGAAAGCCTGGGAGATGAGGACAGTGTAAATATGTGTTTTTGTGAGATATATAAGCACACAAGCCAGGCACACAGACAGATTACCCAGCAATCACCCCCACCCCCAGGACGTTTCTTAGCCAGTCTCCCTAACTGTCTCTATGGAGAAAATACGGGGGGGGGGGGGGGGGGGGGGGGGGGGGGGGGGGCGTGTTTGAAGCCCAGTCGTTTGTTCAGTCAGGACAGACGATGGCCGCGTGTCCTTAATTCATTAGGCGGGAACGCTGCAGGACCTCCGCTGTAAGTTTTGTGTTCTCTTTCTCTCTTCGGGGTCATTAAGAAGCCCCCCCTGTCTCACATGCGTGGGTTCTCATTGGATGAGCCTAAAGACGACGACTCGGGGCCCAAAATGAAGCTCGTTCGTCTGCGTGGTTCCTCGGCGGGTCCCGAAAGCCCTTGCCGGGGGCGACGGGGGGGGGCGAAGGGGGGGGGGGGGGTCTTTCACCACCGGCAGCGCGGTCGTAGGGAACGCCGGTTTTCCGAGCCGCGCCCAGGAGGCCCGGCAGGAGGTGAGCGGCAGGTCTACGCGCCGGCCCAGACCGCCATCGCCCGCTGTCAGTAACGACTCTGTCTCTCCCGTCCCTCCCCAGAACGGCTCTGCGGGTGAGTTCTGCCAGGGTGGGGTGAGGTGGGGGGGGGGGGTTGGGGGGGTTTGTTTTGGGACACGCAGACTCACTACACCAAGGTTAACGTAGTCCTCCCCTCTTATCAAGATGGTAAGAGAGACAGACAGACCCGGGGAGGGGAGGAGGAGGAGGAGGAGGAGGAGGAGGAGGAGCAGGAGTCAAACGCTAGACGGTGCTAAATCATCCGCGGGAATCAAACACACTTCCTCATTAATTACACAACAGGCTGTGAGTCATCGCTCACGTTCCCTTCAGCCCTCCCTGCCCAAGCGTCCTCCCCCCCCCCCCATCCCCCACCCCCCCCGTCCTCGTCCTCGTCCCACCCGGCGCGGGACGTGTCACGGCGGAGGGGGGGGGTCGCGAGATAACAGGAGAGCCCACGTCTGGCTCTGACATTGGTGCGGAACCGGCGAGGATAATGCAGTCCGTCCGAGACTCTCCCTCACCCTTACCCCCCACCCCCCCTTCCCCAACACCCCCCACCCCCCCCCCCCCCCCAATCCGTGTTTTTTGACCTTGGCGGGGTTTTGTCGCCGCTCTTATCTCCTCCATCGTCATGGTAATTTATCGGGGCTGGTGAGATGAAAGCCGCTGATTGCTCTGCGTAGGACGATACCTTTTTTTTTCTTTTCTTTTTTTTTTCTTTTCTTGTTATTACCATCACAATGGCGGCTGTAATTGTTATCATTCCTTTTGTTGTCGCCGATATCGCTGTCGTTATGCCTTGTTGTTGATGTTGGCGGTATCGGAGGATGCTCACGAGGGCCAGTGTCGCACCACCGCTGCGTGCAATTACCTGTTTAAATATTAAAAGCAGCGTAGGCAAATTGCCCTTAAATTAGTGCCAGTCCTTTGAAATTAATCGCCTAGCCGAGGTATCTCTTTAACGGGTCTTTGTCCAGAAGTTAACCAGCATAAGTCATAAAAGAGAGGCAAAAAATACAACAGGGAAGAGGTTTCTGTGTCTTTAATCCAGGGAGGGCGATACAATGCTGAACACTGTACCGATTCCTTTGTGTTTCTGTTGGCTGAGGACTAATGGTAAAGAGATTTATGCCGCACAACACCTATCAATGAGGTCTGGGGATCAATTCGGAGGGGTTATTAGGCCAGAGTGAGTCAAAGTGTTTCAAAAGGAGGCCGGGTGTAACAGGCGCATGGGGCGGGGCGGGGGGAGGATGGGGGGGGGGGGGGGGGGGGGCAGTTGGGGGAGGATGTTTGGGGGGGGCGGGGGGTGGGCAGTCTACTGATCCCTCTAACTGTGTCCCACTGGGGGCAAAAAACAGAACTATCTCGACATCATCATCAAGAGGCACCATCCTGCGGTACGCCTACGCCATTTTATCAAATTTTTTTTTTTTTTGTTGTTTTTACCTTGAATGGCCCTTCATGGACATCTCCATGAGAGCAGACACTGCGCGGTTAAACCCGATCACCACAAATCCATGGGAACCCGATTACAGCGGCTCTCTCCAGACGCTGAAACACCTGCGGCCTGCCTCCGTGTGCTCAAGGATGCAGGTGCATCGGTACCGACGGGGAGACATTACCCCCCCCAACCACCCCCACCAACTCCCTCCCTGCCCCGCCCCCCCTCGCCTCTCCTTGAAAAGTAGAAGGTGCCCTGTGGAAGGGGGTCTAATTCTTAGGAAAGCCATCCTCCATGTGCTCAAGGTTGCAGGTGTAGCTGTACCGATGGGGAGACATGTCCCTCCCCCCTTTAAAAGTAGAAGGTGCCCTGTGGAAGGGGGGGATCTAATTCTTAGGAAAGCCATCCGTTATGTCCCCGGTGGAGACGGATGGCTCCTCCGCTGCCTGCGTTTGACATTTCCCACACGCCTTTCATTATCCCAGCTGATCTGTAAATTAAGGGAGCAGCGCTCCCCCGCGATTGGCCGGCCGGCCGGCCGCGAGGCGGAGCGGGAATTTTTACAGAAGCGTCGCAAGCCCCCACCCGCCACCCACCCCTCCGCTTCTCCTCCTGACCTTTCCCCCGCTGCATTATTTAACATACACAAATCCCAGGCTCATCGCCCGCCGAAGCCGCCATATTGCGCTGACAGTGATGTATGGGCGAGCAGCGCACACATCGGGCATAACTGAAGGTTTTAAATGTTTTTAAACGGTTATTTTCCACAGCCGACGGGCCTCGGCGAGCGGGTTTTTTATTCCTCCGTTGCCATGGGAATAAGAAACCGCAACTAACCCCCCCCCCCCCCCTTTTTAATTACTGCTGCGTGTCGAAGACGTCATCACTACTCGAGCCGAAACTATCCTCGATGAGTTCACCTTGATTAACTAGGAACGCGAAGGAACCACGATGCCTGCCTCCCAACTTAGGGGTTTCATCTCTTTTTTTTAATTTTTTAATTTTGTATGTTTCAAATAATAATAATAATAATAATAATAATAGAATAAATAAATGAATTAGAATGCATAGGAATCCGAGGGAGGTTGTCGGCATGATGATAGGTCAAGGTCAGCCGCAACAGAAACTGACTCTGTGACGCAGAAGTGCATTGTGGGAGTTTTTGCGTTCGGGAGTGAGACGAGCAGTTTGGGCAGTTTGGGCTCCTGGAGAGGGCCTTTGACTGACTTGCATAATCTATAAATAAATCTTCTTTTTTTTAAATGAGTCAAGGTTGACAGGTTATGTCTTGGCAGAATAATAATTGGTCCCAATCTGAAATAATCCTTTCGGCCTTTGGGTGTGTAATTATTTACACACTCTACATTATAAGGTGAGAGAGAGAGAGAGAAAGAAAGAAAGCGAGAATGAGATAGAGATGGGGGGGAGAGAGAGGTAGGGAGAGAGAGAGAAAGAGAGAGAAAGGGAGGGATGGAGGGAGTGAGAGAGTGAGAGGTAGGGAGGGATAGAGAAAGAGAGAGAGAGGGAGGGAGGGAGGGAGAGAGAGAGAGGTCAATATTGTATTTTCCCGAGTGCCCACTGAAAATGGCTGCGTATTTCTTTACCGAAACACTTTTGATAGCGATCTGGAAAATGTCAACAGAGACGAAAAAAAAAAAAAAAAGTGATTTAATAATTAACAAGAGTTTACAAGAACAGCAAAGAAAATAAATGATAGCGCTGAAACAAGGAGGACAATGAGAAGACATTAACAATCAGGTCTGCCAGTGACTAACGAGCGGACCCAGCGATGTTTTAATTAGCAGGCCAGTGGACGGGAGAGTGATTAATGAACACAATTTTATTTAAGCTTTGCTTTGAATTAATAACAAATTGACATTTAATGAAAATTACTCGGCACCATCAGAATTAGAACACTGTTTCGCCCTCCCCCAAAAACACTGGGCACTGCGTTAAGTGATACTTACAAAAAACAAACCTGGCCTTTTTTTCAATTTTCTAAAATAATCGAGAGTTAGAAAATTGGTAATACATAAACTCACATTAAACGCAACAAAACAAATTCTTATGAATTTGTTTGCTTTCATTTTTCGACCTGAAAGCAAAACCTTTGTGATACCTATGATTCAATGAAGATTACATAGATATTTCACACTCCATTTTACAATGTGATTCAGCTCTACATTTTTATTTATTTAACCTTTATTTAACCAGAGTAGTCCCACTTAGACATAGATCTCTTTTACAGAAGACCCCTACTACACAGCAGAAATAAATAAACTGATGTCTGAAATCCTTATATGGGCATCTTGGCACCTTTCTAAAACATGGTTGCACAGTCTTGGATCCCTTCGCTGCCATGTCCGTTATAAAGACTCCCAGCATGCACCTCTTTGTGTCGGACTGCTCCTCAGAATCCCGTCCTGTCAGTCGCGTTGCGTTCGTCAGGGTTTTCGATATCAGGCCTCATCATTTTTTAATGGACCCGCTTTAATATTTAATTCCCCGACGATCGTCAGGGATCTATTTTCGACTCTTTGTGATGTATTATTGCGGCGGTCCCGTCGGACGGGCCGTGAACTCCCGAAATTCAATTTCTCGCAGTCACGGTCTGTGTGATAATCTCCACTCTTGAGTCTGACTATCCGGGTGAATTATCATATGTTGATGTGACGGCATGTTAAAGTTTGGGGGGGAACGTTAATTTGAATGAAACTACAAAATATGAAACATCGTTTTAAAAGGGGGGGCAGACCAGGGGTGTCTGTCGCCTCACAGCCAGAAGGTCGTTGGTTCGAATCTCAGCTTGGGCCTTTTTGTCGTGGATGTTCTCCCTGTGTCCGCGTGGGTTTCTTCCAGGCACTCTGGTTTCTTCTCACAGCCCAAAGACATGCAGGTTCAGCTGCCTGGAGACTCTAAATTGTCCTTGGGGGGTATGAGTGCGTCAGTGAAGGGTGTGTGGGCCCTGTGATGGATTAGCCACCTGTACAGGGTGTATTCCTGCCTCCCGCCACAATGCATGCTGGGATTGGCTCCAGGATAGGTTTAGAAAATGGATGGAGGGAGAGAGTTTTAAACATTTTACATCTGAGAGGAACAAGGCTCAGTTTGGGAGGAGCATGTACAGTAACAGTTTTCAATCCTCACCATCCAATCAGGGCCAATCGGTGATGTTAATCAATAAATGAAAGGAAACCAGCAGCACATCTAGGGCCAAGACCTGCTGGTATTCCACCTTCCCTTTACCTGGGAGTCAGACATTTTTTTTAAAAAATTGGATTTTGATTCGAGGGCCAGATTTGAGTATCCAGGATCTAGGCCAGGGGGCTAGATCATGGACTGTCCTGTAAATTTTAATTTCAGCCCTAATTTGGCTCACCTGATTCTACTAATCAGCAGCACAAGGAGATCTCTAGCTGTTGAATGAGCTGGGCTTTGTTATGGTTGGAGTGAAAACCTACAGGACAGTAGATCTCCAGGAACAGGGTTGGGCAGCCCTGCTCTAGCTGTTGAATGAGGTGTGATTTGTTAGGGTTGGAGTGAAAACCTACAGGACGGTAGATCTCCAGGAACAGGGTTGGGCAGCCCTGCTCTAGCTGTTGAACGAGGTGTGATTTGTTAGGGTTGGAGTGAAAACCTACAGGACGATAGATCTCCAGGTGCAGGGTTGGGCAGTCCTGATCTAGGCCACACAGGACTCCAGGCCACTGGCCTGGTCTAAATCACTGAGGTACAGATCATTGCCCTGAAAGCCAGTGCCTTGGCAGGGTAGGTTATCCCAAGAGACTCCCCAAGCTCGAGCGCACTTTATCCCTACACAAGAAATAAACTCTGTTAGATTAAAAAAAAAAACTCTGTTAAAGCTCAGTTCAGATCAAAATCTCCAGAGCAGGCAAGACAAGAGTCCCGAGTGCTCTCCCCCATACTCCTCCCCCCACCCCAACCCCCCCCCCCCCCCCCCCATCAAAAAAAACTCTTAGAATGTAACTCAGTAAAGGCAGCATAGTCCACATCAAAAAAAATATGGCTAACAAATTAACTGACTATAGCAATCGGTGGTGGGACGGTTGATGCATTTCCCCTTTAAACTGTGGGTGTATGATTTTACACGGTGAGCATCACAGACTCAGCAGAAGGTCACAGCCTTGATAGCTCACACTGATCAAAACCTCTTCAGCTCATAAAAAAACACTGTAAAAAAGGAGTCAGTTGTAGCCTCTTTGATCTGAATTGGTATTGCTTTACAAGCATTTAGTCTATGCTCATCCAGCGAAACTAGCACAACTAGCATTTATTGGATAGTATCCATGTGTACAGCTGGATATATACTGAAGCGATTCAGGTTAAGCGCCATGCTCAATGGTACAACAGCAGTGTCCTGCCTGTGAATTGAACCAACAACCTTACGGTTACAAGCCCAGTTCCTTAACTATTATACCACACTGCGGCACTTCAGTAAAGACTCTGAACAACTGCTGCGCATCTGATCTGTTCTCTGTGCACAGTGCAGTCATTGTGACATCCCATCGCATGGTGACATCACTCAGGTGACATCATCAATGCTTACCGACTCCCCCCCCCCCCACCCCCGTTTGACACCAGCTGAGCTGAAGAAGCTGCATTCGCGCACACCAGTTAACCTCCTGGCGCTGGGCCTTCAAAACGAACCGGGGTCACGTGATCCCGAGCTGGCCTCGCCGTTTCGCGACCCGGCGATGCGAGCGCACGGAGAGATACGGGGTAACGCGCGAAAAAGGGGGCCCCTCGCTGCCGAGCGCACCATTAGCGCCAGGCTCCGCTCCGAGAGCGCGCCGTTTCGAAGAAAAGAGAGCGATCGATTCAGGATGTCATTTATAGCCCCGTCTCGAAGAAGCTGGGCTTTCTTTTTTTTTTTTTTTTTTTTTTACCGACGCACAAAACATCGGTTTTGTCCTTTTTTCCTTTCACTCGTTTTCCTTTCACGCTATCCGATGGGAAGAGATAGACTGAGAGAGACTGAAAGCATCGCTGATGAATAGCCAAATGATCAGACCGTCTCATCCCTAGACGCTGGTGAAATTCCTTCAGATTACAGAGAGAATATTGAAAGATATTATATCGGTTTTTCAGAACAAAGTTGCGTGTTCTGCGAGAGCTGCAAGATGGGTTTTTCTTTATTTATTTTAACCGGCGTTTAAAGAGTTAATGTATTTAAAAATACATATTTAACCAGCGTCCTGGGTGCTTAGCACAGAATATTATTTGCGGCTGTTTATTTATTCATTTTCGGGGCCTGTACAGCAGGAGAATGTTGGATTTGAATTATGATAATTTATGTCGAAGCTGCCTTCTCCCAAAATATGTTTCTTAGAAAATATGTCTTTCCAGCCAAGAGAGAGAGAGAGAGAGTACACTCATGAAATAGTGTTGACAAGTTAAAATATTTCCTCTAGCAGTTAGATTCTTCTTCTTCAGTGCGTAAAACCAATACGGATGCGAATAAAATTTTTTGTTTTGAAAAACGCTCCTCCTTACACTGACAGAGCAGGAAACAGAAGCCAAGTGACATCACAGAGGAAAATCAACCGCTAAATAGAAAAATACACGGTTTACGCAGCTAATTTCATTTTTATTAATAGACGGCACTAGCTCTGTAGGTGTGAAACGGGTGACGGAACAGGAAGAGACTATGTGGGCTGTGTTCTCAGGGCGGTGGAGAACGGGACAGGAGCTCTGGAACCAGCAGGTATCGCGCCAGCACCTCAGCAGTACATCGTGCCGATAAGGTCTGTGCGCATTTCAGCTTGAGCTGCTGAGCGGGCGCTCCTTGTTGAGGCTGAGGGGACCAGCGGCCAGTGGGGCAGAAACATTACCACTGCTGTCTGTCTGTCTGTCTGCCTGTCTGTCTGTCTGTCTGTCTGTCTGTCTGCCTGTCTGTCTGCCAGTCTGTATGTCTGTCTGTCTCTGTCCATCTTTGTCGCTCTGTCTGTCTGTCTGACTGTATGTCTGTCTCTGACAGACATCCATCTGTCTGCCTGTCTGTCTGTCTGTCTTTGTCTGTCTGTCAGTGTGACTGTATGTCTGTCTGCCCATCCATCTGCCTGTCTGTTTATCCGTCCATCTGTCTGTCTCTGTCCATCTGTCTGCCTGGCTGTCTTTGTCTGTCTGTCTGTCAGTCTCTATTTATCTATCTGTTTGTTCATCCGTCTGTCTGTCGGGGAGAACTGCGGAACCCAAGTGGCAGGACAGTGGCTAGTGATGACACCCCCCCCCACCTCCCTTTCTTTGAACGTCCGCTGTCCCATAACCGTGACTTTTACAGGACAGATTGTTTTTAACCGCTAATTCGATCATTTGCAGACCGGAGGGGGAGGTGCGATGAGGAGGAGGGGGGGAATAAAGGCTGGGGGGGCGGGGAGGGGGGGGGGGGTTGAGATGTAGGCATCAGTGACAGAGGGACGGCGAGGAATGCTGGTGTTTATTTAAGCAGCTGTCAATGTTTGATAAACCCTCTGGAGATCCACGCTGCTGGCTGAATGAGTCATCGCGGGTTTCAGTTTGTGCACTTTAATACTCACCCCTCAAAACCCCCCCTCCCAAAACCTCCCCCCCCCCAAACCCCCCCCCCCCCCCTCCTTTAGCACAAATCTCACAGACAAAGATTTACTCGCAATATTATGCTTGATTTTTTTTTTTCCTGAAAATTCGTCCCTTCCCCGCTTCCCTTCCCTTCAAATATTTACCCCGGAGGGCCGGCGGCCGAGATTGAATGTCTCAAGGTGGTTTAACAATGATGCATTCGACAATAAAGCAGCCGGCATTAAAATCTCCACAGAGCACAGAGAGAGAGAGAGAGGGAGAGAGAGAGAAAGAGAGAGAGAGAGAGAGAGAGAGAGACAGAGAGAGAGAGAGAGAGAGAGAGAGAGAGAGAGAGAGAGAGAGAGAGAGAGAGAGAGAGCGAGAGAGAGAGAGAGTGGGAGAGGGGGAGAGAGAGAGAGAGAGAGAGTGAGAGTGAGAGAGGGAGAGAGAGAGAGAGAGAGATAGAGAGAGAGAGAAAGAGGGAGAGAGAGAAAGAGAGAGAGAGAGATAGAGAGAGCTGGCTTCTGGCTCTGCGAGACGCTGGTGTGTCAGAGATCAATGAGCAACCGTATGAAGCTCTGGGAGAGAGAGGAACGATCTCTGCCGTGAGTGAACTTTCCAACGCGCGCAGGGAAATCCAACGCACGCCTCTCTCCGCGGAAAAAAAAATGTCCCTGGATATTCCCCGCCCGGGCTGTTACCGAACCGCGTTCAGACCTGGGTTTAGGTTCGCGTGCGAAAAGGGACTATTTGCAAATAAAGCCCCCCCCCCCCCCCCCCCCCCTTCCCCATCTGGAATGACATGTTATGTGGAATAATGGCAGCTGACATCAGCAATTGTGGAATATAGCGCTGCTCCAAATCTGAGCTTTCATCACGAACGGCAGGTCAGCATTTACTTCGGCCAAAGTTCAGCGGTATTTGAAATGTACCAACAGTATAGTAGCCTCGATGAGAACGGTTAATAACATCAGGGTACATGTTTGGTTGGACATTTTTTGACAACAAACATCTTTTTTTATTTTTTTTTTTAGATTAGCCTCATAAAGGAAATCGCCTTGGTTTATGCTCAATGCGTCTAACTGGCCGCTTCCCCCAGGAATGATTTTTTTAATTTTCTTTTTGAATTATACCCGAAAGTGCAGCATCTATTTCAGCTGCTGTCTAATTAAGAAAAAATACTGCGGTTAGGGTTAAATCATTTATTTTTAATTTAAATATTTTTTGGAGTAAATTTTGAGGCTCTTTTTAAAGGGAATCAGATTATTTGTGGGACCCTGTGAAGGTTACAGGACGGGCCCTAGCCTAACCAATAAGAACCAAAAAAACACCACCCAACCACACCTGGGTCCCATACATTTTTGACATTTGAAGAAACCCCAGCAGATCCATAAGAACTTTCAACAAAAATAGCCAGTTAGCTGTTGTGATTTTGTTAGATCCAGAGATGTTTCTAAAATATCCAGTCAGATACACAAACACACACACACACACACTCACACACAAGCGCACATACACATTTTGCACACAGACACAAGTATGCACTCAGACGCACACATACGCACACACACAAAAACACACCCACACACACACACACACACACACCCACATACACACCCACAGACACACATGCACACACACCCACATGCACACACTCACACACACACACACACACAAAAACACGCACACACGCACACACTCACACACACCCACATACACACGCACACACACACACACGCATACACACACACCCACGTACACACACACACGCACACACTCACACACACCTACACACACACACACACACACACACATACACATGCACACACACTCTCTCACACACACACACTGTATAAAGGATTCATGGTCTGGAGAGCAGAAGTGAGAAACAAAGTAGGAGATCAGAACAATATCTCCGTGCCTGTGGGTCTTCTGCATTCCTGCTGTCCCCTCTCGCCTCCTCCAGTGGGGCTGCTGTAATAACAGGATAAAACTGTGACTTTTATCACTTCCCACTCTCCGCTTCTCTCTCTCCCTCGCTCTCTCCCCCTCTCCCTCTCTCCTCTCTGCCACCCCCCCTCTCTCTCTGTCTCTCGCCCCCTCTCCCTCTCTCCTCTCTTTCTCTCTCTCCCCCTCTCTCTCACTGTCCCCCCTCTGTCTCTCTCCCCCTCTCCTGTCCCTCTCTCTCCCTCTCTGTTCCTCACTCCCCCCTCTCTGCTCTCTTTTTCTCTCTCCCCCTCTCTCTCTCTCCTCTCTGCCCCCCTCTGTCTCTCTCCCCCTCTCCTGTCCCTCTCTTCCCCCTCTCTCTCTGTCTCTCCCCCTCTCCCTCTCTGTCCCTCTCATCTCCTTCTTTCTCTCTTTCCCTCTCTTCCTCTCTCTCTCTCTTTCTCTCTCACTCCATCTCCCTCTTTCTCCCTCCCTTTCTTCCCCTCTCTCTCCTCCCTCTCTCTCCATCCCCCCACCCCCCCTCTCCATCCCTCTCTTCTTCCCTTCCTCTCTTTTTTCTCGGCTCTTCTTCACTCGAAAAATAAAATGAAGACGGACGACGCAATCCCGTAAAACCCCTTCATCTAGCGACAGCGGCATTTTGTTGAAGAGGAGCGATGCATCATGGGAGTGACATCGCGCCGATGGCCCCCGGGGAGGGATGTTCGACGCAGTAACGAATTAGACGACGGAATAAGACGACTCAATAAAGCCGCGGACTAATTGCGGGAGCCGGGCGAAGCTCGTTAAGCTCGTTAATTCAGGCCGGAGATTCCCTGGCCGGACCGATCATACCCTTCATTCCTGTGAATGAATGTGAAAGGAATTAGCCCGCGGTCGGCACTTTCCTCGGGCGAGCTTTCCCGGACGCTGTCGCGGTGTCGAGGAGCTTGAGAAGTTCAGCTCGCGCGCGCGAGTGTGTGTGTGTGTGTGTGTGTGTGTGTGTGTGTGTGTGTGTGCTGTAAGCTCGAGGAAAGGGGTGTGAAAATCCCCTCTTATCTGTCAGGGATAAACGGAGAGGCCTGAGTTTGGTATTTGTCCAGTCGAGCCGTCGTGCAACGGAATGTTTGCGGTATTTGTTACCGAACAGTCACATATATGTGTGCACTCTTACAAGTTAAGATGGCACAGGGGGGAAAAATCACGTTTTACTAATATATAAAGTTGGCGCACAGATTTATTTACTGCAGGTGTATGCTTCAGTCTGTGCATATGCCTGTGTTGGTGTGTGGGCGTGTACATATGTGTGTGTCTCAGTGTATGCTGTTTGCGTGCATGTATTGTGTGTGTGTGAGGGCGTAAGACCTCTGACAGTAATTTATTTTGTGCTATGGCTGCCAGAGGGAGAGACGTACCCTCAGCAGTGAAATAATAACTTCCTCTCCACTTCCTGCGCGCTCCTCATTTGTGTCCCTCCAGAAACGTCACAGTGCACAGAGCCCGGCGCTTCAGGAGAGGACAGTCTGACAGCGTTGCACCACTGTGACCTGCGAGGGGACACACTCATCAACATGTTATTACAATTATCTTCAATTTCCTGTTTTTTATTTACTTACTTACTTACTTATTTATTTATTGAATTTGTCTTGTAGTCTGGCCATAAGGAATGTTAAGCAGTGATTCAATAAAAATAATTTTTAAATAAAAAATCTTTCAATTCAGAAATGCAGCGGTTTTGGTTGTTTTTGCAGTCTGGGTGTTTTTTTTTTCTTCTAATATGTTTAATTTTATGACACAACAGGTATCATTTTCAGCATTGGTATACTTCGTTTTCTACAGTCACAGTTTCCAGCCCGTGCTGTGTTTCTGCATGTCTGTTCTTTGTTCGTTTTTCTCCCCTTTCACAGCAAAACGTCATTCCAAGCGCCTGAAAGCTTTCTTCTTTTAGACGGGCAAACTCCAGCTGTGCGCTGCGGATACACCCGACCAGCGCGGCTTAAATGAAGGTGGGGGGGGGGGGTGATTGGTGTGTGTGGGGGGGGGGGGCACTCAAGACGCGCGACTCTACCGGCGCTAAGGGGCCCCCCTGGATCCAGTCAACACCCGTCCTTAACATTCCGTTTAGGAATAAGTTCAGGTGTTCAGGCAATTTTCTGCACAACCCCCACCCTTGAGATGAGTTTGGGTACGATCAAAATGTGCCGATTCTTAGCGTAGAAAAAAAATGAAATGAAATGTTGACCTTTGCATTCTATCATTTTCTTAAGTAACAACTCGTTCTGTTATATAGCGTGCACTTTTCACAAAGTCCTGGGCCTTTTTTTCTCCCACCACAGCATTCGTCAGAGATGTCTGATATGGCACTAGCACGTGATATAAAACAAACAAACGTCGGCTCTCTGACTAAATAAAATAAATGACCGGAGAATTTCGGAGAGGTTGTGATCAGAGTTGCTAAATAAATACCCCTGCAGAGCTTAAAAAAAAAAAATAATATATATACATTCCTTTCCTCGAGCGATGATTAATATAGAATCTGTGTAGAATACCGGGCCTGATCCTTGTTTAAGTAGGAGACTCCTCCCTTGGCTTTGGTGTAATGAGCTTTTATAAGTCACTGTTGTTTGATTAAATATTAATGCACTGTCCACTCACGCTCCATTTCATCCATCATGTTGTAAACGCTGCGAAACCACGCTGCAGTGGCTCTGGCCTGTGATTGGTTAATCCTACACATCTAACAGCATCAGGCTTATAGTAAAACATGCTTAAAGGGTCTTCAGTGTTGGCCAATACGTTATGCGTTTGCAGTTATAATTGTGAAGACTCGTTTATAAAACACATTTTTCTTTTTCTGAACTGGTGTCTGCGTGTAGGTGTGTGTATCATGTGAGGATGTGTGTTCATAGAGGTGTGTGCAATGTACGTACGTGTTCATACGTGAGTGTGTGTGTACTGGGTGCATGTGAGTGTGTGTGTGTGTGTGTGTGAGTGTGTGTATGCGTGTGTGTGTGTGTGTGAGTGTTTTTGTGTGTGTGTGTGTGAGTGTGTGTATGATAGTGTGTGTGAGTGTGTGTGTGTGAGTGTGTGAGAGTGTGTGAGCCTCTCAGGGCCTGCTGCAGTAATCAGGTTCTTGGCCACCCTGCCTCCCTCCTGCTCCAGATAGTTTTTTTCTTGATAATGTCGGCTGATTGATGGAGTTTGTTTAGTTTTAATTACAGTGCAGGTGAGATGCCGTGCCTGTGCACTTCACTGGAGCGGAAAACCCCACTTCCTCTCTCCGCACCGAGAGGAAACAACCAGGCCGTAAACGACCAGGGCCGTGTTTTCGGGAGGGAAGAACAGGCCCCGCAGAGCCCCGCTGTTCTGTGTCATAGCCTCAGCTTTTTAGGGATTAGCTCAAAAGGTCCCGTCTCAGTTTGGTCTTTGATGCCATCAGAAGTGCCTTTTTTAAAAAAAACTTCTTTTATAGTAGTAGGCAAAGTTTCTACCCAAAGCAATCCTAACCTTTCCCATAATCCCCTGCATCTCAGGCCTTCAGGTCCACTGCAGTACTTTGGGGCCTGTTCGTAAGGGGCACGGGGACTCTGGCGCTTTGCCGTGCTGAAGACCAGGCCAGGGGGCCTAAACCTTAGCGGGTTTAGCTACGACGCTAAACCCCACGTTCCAGTCCCGGCGGACGACCGAACCGCAGAAACCGTAGAGCTACGGTTTTACGACCACGACGGCCCGTTACACGCTCGCCGACGTTCGCCGCACCGCGTCTCACGGGTACGATGAAGCCCGAGGCCCAACCCCCCTCCACCCCCCCCCCCCAAATTTTCCCTCTTATTCAATATGTGCGTACGGTATTCGCACAGGGGACGGGGGAACATCTGAGGCGGAGTCTGCAGCGCTAAGCTCATTAATAAAATATCAACGCGCCACTTTCTCTCGCCCCCCCCCCCCCCCCCCGCCGTCACCATACGGGGAAATTTACATCCCCGGCTCCCAATAACGAAAGCTTTTGGTTTGCTGCCAGAATCGTAATTAGTAATTAAGGAGATGATTTCTTCAAGCTTCCTGTATTTCGTGCAGCGTCTCAGGGCTGGAATCACTGATCTGGGATCAGAGGGCTGCCCTCTGTCAGTCTGTATCCCGGCCGGGTCCATTATGGACTGCGAAAGCCAGACCTGATCCTGGATCAGTGATCGTACTCCAAGGTGCTGTTTAAAGCGTGGGCGCATGTGGGGGCGGGGCTACGCCACTCGGGTGATTTCCCATTGGCCCTCGTCGAAAAGGCCTTAATTCTCTTTGTTACTCGTCAGCTCATGGACCATACAATGAGCCAAATGATAAGGGAGAGAGAGAGAGAGAGAGAGAGAGAGAGAGAGAGAGAGATGACTCTAAAAGTATCTGGGTGAGAAGGCAGCTGGGGAGCGCCTGTCCTGGGGAGAGGGGTTTCTTAGTAGCAGCCAGTCCCACAGGGAGAGAGAGCTGGAGGATCCTCCATTACTCCCCCAGGACCCCCCAGGCCTCCTGTTGCTGCGTCTGTACAGCTCTCCCAGCTGCGCTGCCTTTTCTGTCTGTACAGAGGCATTGTGGGTATTCATTCTCTGTCTGTGCAGAGGCATTGTGGGTATTCATTCTCTGTCTGTACGGAGGCATTGTGGGTATTCATTCGCTTTGTGTGCCGCGTCTCCTCCGCGTGGGGAGGCAGCGGGGGTGCAGTGGGGGGGCGGGGTAGCCTGGCCGTGGCGGGACGGTTAAAATAGGCCAGGCGAACCGCCGTCGCCCGGGTGACGGGTGGCGCTCTCCTCCCCGCCGCTACTGCTGTTCGCGGCACAGGGGGTGGGGGGGAGTGCAGGGCTGATTGCAACGTATTGCGTTTCTCCACTGGCGGGCAGAATGGGGGGGTGAAGGGGTTTCTGAGCTCAGTGGAGAGCAGGCAGTCTCTCGCCCTGGTGTGTGTGTGTGGGTGGGGGGGGTTGTGGGGTTTGTGAGCGCGCTCAGTGGAGAGCAGGCAGTCTCTCGCCCTGGTGTGTGTGTGGGGGGGGGGTTCCGGGGTTTGTGAGCGCGCTCAGTGCAGTCCCTCAGCCAGCGGGATTATTGCAGCGAGCTGTAACATGTCTCAAATCCAGAGAGAGCGCAGGAGAGCCCGCCAGACTCACAGCACTGCTGCCATTAGCTCATCTGCCCCGCTTCTCCCTGACAGCCCCAGGCCCCGCCCTCTAAACTCTAACCCCCCCTCCCTCTCTATCACTATCCCTCCCTCTCTCCACTTCTCTATCCCTCCCTCCCTCCCTCTCTCCACCTCTCTATCCCTCCCTCCCTCCACTGCTCTATCCCTCCCTCCCTCCATCCCTCCATCTCTCTATCCCTCACTCCCTCAACCTCTCTATCTCTCTCTCTTTCGCTCTCTCATACACACACGCACACACAGTTTCTCTCTATCTCTCTCTCTCTCAAAAAAGCACCCATGCCCACACTCATATGCGCACACACACACCCCTCCACACACACACACACACACACACTCTCTCTCTCACACACACACACACACACACACACTCTCTCTCTCACACACACACACACACACACACACTCTCTCTCACACACACACACACACACACACTCTCTCTCACACACACACACACACACTCTCTCTCTCACACACACACACACACACACACACACTCTCTCTCACACACACACACACACACACACACTCTCTCTTTCTCTCTCCCTGCTGCCTGCCTGCCTCAGCCCAACAGTGCCGGTTTTACTCCAGCACTCCCGAGACCGCCTTCAAGGAAGAAGCCTCCTCTGAAGCCTCGCTTCACTGGGCATGCTCCCCTAAGGAGTTCATTACCCCCCCCCCATACCTCCCACCCCCCACCTCCCCACCCCCAAACCCACATCACAGCGCCCACCCCCACCCCCAAACCCACATCACAGCCCCCACCCCCACCCCCAAACCCACATCACAGCCCCCACCCCCACCCCCCCACCCCCAAACCCGCATCACAACCCTCACCCCCACCTCCCCACCCCCAAACCCGCATCACAGCCCCCACCCCCACCCCCAAACCCACATCACAGCCCCCACCCCCACCCCCAAACCCACATCACAGCCCCCACCCCCACCCCCAAACCCACATCACAGCCCCCCCCCCCATACCTCCCCCCCCACCCCCAAACCCGCATCACAGCCACCACCCACCCATACCTCCCCCCCCACCCCAAACCCGCATCACAGCCCCCACCCCCACCCCCAAACCCACATCACAGCCCCCACCCCCACCCCCCCCCCCCCGACACTCACCAGCAGCCCCAAACACCGCGCAGTGGGGGTTTGGCGGGGCGTGTCCGCAGACGATGGCGGACTGAGAACCGCGCAGCTCGGGCCCTGTTGGCCTTCTCTGCGGTCCTCGCTGCTTCCTGCTCGCCCGCCAATAAAAAAGCGAAAGGGGAGGGCGAGGGGGGGGGGGGGGGGGGGGGGGGGGCTACGCGGGGCGAAGGCCAGCCGCGGTATCGGCGGAACCCTGGAGCCGGGTGGCGGTAGCGGCCTCTCACATGCATTATTAACGGCTCGTATCGGCAGCCGTGCCTGGGGGGGGGGGGGGGGGGGGGGGGGGGCACGGTTGTAGTGCGGCAGGACGGCCCCAGGAGGCGGGGGGCGGGGGGGGGGGGGCTGCACGGGGTCTGACCGTCTGAGCGACCGCAGTCCGAGCTGTCTCTCTCTCTCACACTGTGCGCCATAATGAGGACTCCACACAGAAACACATACATACATACATAACTACACACTGGCTCATTAATAGGAACTGCACTGTGGTGCGTGTGTGTGTACATGTGTGTGTCAATTTCAGTGTGTGTAAATTTATGTGCACATTTATGTATGTGATTGTGTGTGCGTGTGTGTAAATTTATGTGCACATCTATGTATGTGATTGTGTGTGTGTGTGTGTGTGCATTTCTGTTTATGTGTATGCATGCATACTTGTGGGGTGATGAAGGTTTTTGCCTGTCGAGTTACTCTGAAATCAAGGCTGACTGCACCTCTTGTTTATTTGGGGTAAACTTGACGTATGCTCAATAGTATGTGGCAGGATGTGTGTGTGTGTGTGTGTGTGTGTGTATACAGGTGTGTGTGTATTTCCCTGTGTATGTGTGTGACGTATGCTTAATGGTATGTGGCAGGATGTGTGTGTGTGTGTGTGTGTGTGTGTGTGTATGTGTGTGTATACAGGTGTGTGTGTATTTCCCTGTGTATGTGTGTGACGTATGCTTAATGGTATGTGGCAGGATGTGTGTGTGTGTGTGTGTGTGTGTGTGTGTATACAGGTGTGTGTGTATTTCCCTGTGTATGTGTGTGACGTATGCTCACTGGTATGTGGCAGGGTGTGTATGTGTGTGACGTATGCTCACTGGTATGTGGCAGGATGTGTGTGTGTGTATGTGTGTGTGTGTGTGTGTGTATACAGGTGTGTGTGTATTTCCCTGTGTATGTGTGTGACGTATGCTCACTGGTGTGTGTCAGGGTGCCGTTAGAGCTCACTGGCGATTGGTGTCTGAGCACAGTGCTCGCTCGCCTCTCTGGCGCCCCCTCTGGTCAAAGACGGAGAGCCGAGGGAGAGGACGAAACGGTACAGGGATGACATCGGAGGTGCGCGGGGCAAGGGTATTTAAAGATGGGAGGGAACGGTGCCGGTGACACCCCCGAGTCGTGTGTCATTTCCTTACGCCACCCGACACTCTGTCACAGGAAAAAAAAAAAAGAGGAGAAGTGTAGAAAAAAAACGAATCAATGGCACCACGACAGATGTTGGCCGAAGGGTGTGGAGCACTGTGTGCCTTTCAGCAGGGGATTACAGACAAACGCAACAGATAATTAGGAGCTGGTGATTTTTTTTAATTATTTTTTTTTTTAAAGAAAGCTATGAAGGAAGAGGAGAGATAAGTCAATAACGTAAACAAAAAGCGCATCGCGCTGTCACGGGGGACAAGGCCTCGAAATGGGGGCGAGGTTTTTCGAAGAAGCTGTCCCGGAGGCAGCATTGAGGCGTTCAGACTCACGAGAGAGACCGCTCCCAACAACCCCGTGGGTACGCGCGAAAATGGGGGGAAGGATACCTCTCTTACGAGAAACCGGCGAAAAAGCAATCTGAGGTAAGCTATCTAGCGCTGGTTAATGGGGCGACGTAGCTCAGGAGGTGAGAGCGGTTGTCTGGCAGTCGGAGGGTTGCCGGTTCAAACCCTGCCCTGGGCATGTCAAAGTGTCCCTGAGCAAGACACCCAACCCCTAACTGCTCTGGCGATTGAGAGGCATCAATTGTAAAGCGCTTTGGATAAAAGCGCTATATAAATGCAGTCTATTTACCATTTAACGGAGAGCAGTGGTGGAAAAACCCAGGTTCAGAAAGAAAGTCCTCCCCAGTGTTTTGTTCCAGTCGCCTGGATTTGCCAATCAGCACAATTCCTCAGCCAGGAGGTAAAGCTAATTAGTGAAATCAGCTGGCTGGAGTTCATGGGTGGAAAGAAAGACATGGCAGGACTTTTGCTTTCTCTGACCCCTGGACTTTCCACCTCTGACGGAGAGTTAGTTTACGGTCGTCGATGCCATGGAAACGGATTGACTGCAGGGGGGGGGTGCGGGGCCTTAAAATTGCAAATGGCGGCACTGGGGAGTCCGCTTGTTAGGAGTTTTGGGTCGTAACTCCAGTCCGTGACCTGAGAGGAACGATAGAGAGAGCGCGGAGCTCCATTAGGCTACTGCTTCGCTGGCCGAGTCCACTTTCCGTACGTACGGCGGTGAGGAAAGTTTCAGATCGTCCCCTGTCATCGCCAGGGGAACCGTAAGGGGGGGAGGAGGGGAAAAAGTTCTTGGACGATTCTGAAGGGCCCTGACTGACAGGGGCCTTCAGAAATAGAATTAGAACATTGGATTTTCTGGGGGGGTGGTGGTGGGGCCCCAATGTGAGATGTTCTCCATGGGTCCCGAAATCCCCGGCGGCGCCCTGTCTGTCGCGGATGAAGCAAGCCGTCGCCGTCCCGTCCTGGTTCCTCACGGGACTTGGCTGACAGGCAGGGTGTTGACATCCTCTTTCCTCTTCTTTAATAAGAATGAAAATCTTATTAAACCCTGTATTTTCTCTGTCCCTCTTTCCAGGCAGAAAGATTTTTTTTTAAAGTCTCCACTTTGTCACCTTCTCAGTATTTTTGCTGTTCATCCGCGGGGGTGCCGACAAGGTCCACCTTCGCTGTTCCAAATTTGTTTCGCTAGTTTATCAACCATCATATTGCTTCATAATTTCAATTAGTTTCATTCCTATTTGGAAAAAAAGCTTATGATTTATCATCAAAAGTCCTGCAAACATCCAAATCACCAGATAATTCAAATAACAGTGAAAGGGGGCACAGGATTCCTGTAGCAGATTTTTCATTTCCGATGTTGACACCGAAACCTGCCGCTATCTTCTCCCTCATTATCATCACCAATATCATAAAGTCATCATAATCATCATTGCCATCATAAGCTGCTATTTCAGTCATTTATTATTCACACATGTATTTTTCATCTGCAGTAAATTGTGCATTATTACAGAACATGTTAAATTGCAGTGCTTTACCTCATTAACGGAGGGGTGTTTGCATTTAAACCTGTCTCATATAAAAATACGCACCTCCTTTGTTTGAACAGAGTGAAAACAAATCAAACGGAGTTCATAAGAGTCCCAACAGGGACCACATGCCCCCTCCTGCAGCCAAAACTACACTGTCAGAGTTGGTTTTACACTAAAAATGTTTTCTGTGTGTGCCCCCTGTTTGTTCTTCCCTCTCCCCAGTCACACATAGGGTTGTTTTTTTTCTTTCATTTGTCTCTGACGCCGTTGTTAATTTAAAGCAGTGTTTCTTAAATCTGTGGGTCATGATCCGAAATGGGTCATGGGAGGGTGTGAGGTGGGTCCCAGAATGAGTCTGTACTCCACTAGGGCTACGCTAGCATTTGCACTTGACAGATCCCCCGATAGGTACTAAATTTCTCATTTGGATCACTATATTAAAAAGTATTTTTAATTTGCGTCCCAATATTAAAAAGTATTTTTAATATGGGTCCCCGGCATTAAGAGGGTTTAGAACATTAGTGGTTTAGAGCACACGGTCACTGGGTCAGGGATTGAGGCCTCACGAGTTGCAAATCCGTTTCATAGCGTGCATCGACTCACGCGGGCGAACCTGATGCCTCTCAAAGACGTTAATCAAATCTGCAAGCGCAGGCTAGCGTGAGGGTGCATTAGCGAGCCACCTTTCCCACCTCAAATTAAATGGAGCCGCTGTTACATCTCAGCGAAATATTCAGGAAAATAGCTGCACAAAGGCTCCCAAGGAAATGCCAATACTGTTTTGTAGTGAATCGTATACCTCATATGGATGTACTCGCTAACACGCTACGCTACAAAAATGCACCTATAAACACCCATACAAACACACACACACACACACACAGATATACACAAGTGCACACTAGATAAATTCATGGCCAGTACTGTCACACACACACACACACACACATACACATACACCCACACACGCACACACACACGCACATACACACACACACACACACACACAGATGCTCGTACTTGCACACAGTGCAGAAAGTTGCAGTGTACAGCAACGATCATTTGACTTGTAAGTCAAAAAAAAAGTCCAAACACAAACGGCCAATCGTATCACATGTCTCTAGTGTACAGTCACCCAGTGGGGACCTTGAACTCTCCTAGCCTATAATATATATTATCTAGTGGACATTGACATATACATGAAAATATAATTTTTGAAAAGCACTTCTTTCAGATAAAAATATACTACACATACTAGCACCGCTGGGATTCGCACTTGAACAGGGAGCTGATGTGTGACGTGTGTGAGTTTTTCTTTTCTTTTTTCTAAGAAGAAAAAAAAAAGAGGAAGTTTGAAGGAAATGCTCCTCCCAGTCCTTTCCGTCTCCGGGGAAACGGAAATGGGGAATCGGGAGCTTTCCGGGACAGCGGCAGGTCCAGCCGGAGGAGCGTTTGACCCAGCAGGCTGAGCCGAGCTGAGCTGAGCCGAGCCGAGCCGAGCCGAGCCGAGCCGAGCCGAGCCGAGCCGAGCCGAGCCGAGCCGAGCCGAGCCGAGCCGAGCCGAGCCGAGCCGAGCCGAGCTGTGAGGCAGTGGACGCTGCTGGGCGGTGTGCGCTTGTTCTGGGGTAGAGGGCAGGTCCTGTGGGGGGGGAGGGCAGGTCCCCCCCCACCCCCCCTCCCCCCGATGTGATTTACTCCTCTTTTCTGGGACGGGGCTCAGAGTCGTACCCGCGTGGCGGCTCATGATTAGCTGAAGAATGGCTGGGAAAAATTGATTTGAAGAGGGCCTCAGAGCAAATGAAAGATCAATGCTCACAGTCCAGCAACAATACAGCACACCCCCCCCCCTACTCCCCCCCTCCCCAACAACCGCTCCCTAACCCCCCCGCTCCCAAACCTCAACCGCCCCCCCCCCACCATCCACCATCCACCATCCCCTCAATACAAACACACTCCCCTGCTCAAGGTTTTCAGAATGAGATTACAGGGACAGATTCAGAAACATTGCTTGTGATCGAAAACGGAGAGGTTAAAGACTGTGGTGATGGAGGGAGGGGTGCGGTGGGGTGGGGTGTGGTGGGGTGGGGCGGGGGGGTAGCCAAAGCCAAAGAAAGACAGGGCGCCTGAGTGGTTTCAGATAAAGATTTGTGTTGCGTTTGAAACCCCCCCCCCCCCATATAGCCGCAGCGGTTGCGGCTATTAGCGCCAGAAGCTATTACAGCGCCATGCAGAGAGAGGGGACCGGGAGGGAGTCAGGCGGCCAGCTCAGGTAATTCCAGGCAAATCGAGAACCCCCCCCCACCCCCCCACCCCCCCCCCTACCAGCGAAGACGTTAAACGGCAAAAGGGGAGGGGGGGGGAAGAAAAGAGAGAGAGAAAAAGAAAGGAAGAGAGCCGAGGCGCTAGGAGCGCCGGTAGCTTCCTGCCGTTTTAACCGTTTTCTCACACGGCAGATGCTGCCATCCAGAGATTCTCACCCTTTCCTTTTTAGCCAGGCTAATATAAATAAATAAATAAGTAAATAAATAACAGCTTTTATTATGGTCTCACTCAATGACAGCGTTAAAAATAACTCGTTGCGAGACTGCAGATGGGCTTTAGAGCTCGGGGAGCGGGTGTATGGGGGGGGGTAGCTGGGGGGGGGGCTTAATTCATTTTGGCGTTCACACTTTAGCTGGTGATATAAATACCTGTTGTGTGGGAGGATTCAGAATCGGGAGCGCTTCTCTGAACCCCGCGGAGCGCTAGCTAGCCTCGAACGATTGCCGAACCATGCCAAAAAAAAAAAAAACGACAGTTTCTCTCCGTCTGGAGAAATCTGAGGTGAAATGAAAGAGAAAGCAGTTGAAATTACATATACCCCCCCCCCCCCCCATCATCGTTCACACACCGTCTTTCAAATTAAGACATAAGGCCATAACATGAACATGCGACACATGATTTACTGTGTGTATATGCATTCAGTCGCTCTGTGTTTAGGCTATGTTTTTTTTGTTACTGTGAAATTTGATCCCGATCCATTGCATACTTAAACCGAATTGAAGATGTTAAATTGTGTCAGCCCCATGAAGGCCAAATGTACTCCAGGAGGGTTAAAAGCACACTGACCAGAGTTGATTTTTGCACAGAACATTTTGTTGTGTATAATAATAATAAAGAGATTGTTCAGGTTCAGTTAGTAAAAATGAGGGGACATAAATGGAAATTAGCAGAAGGTAAATTCCAAACAGATGGGGCGGGGGGTGGCAGAGAAGATTTTGGAGACAAGTCATGATTTTAGTAACAGAATTTTTTGTGGTGGTTCAACAGGAGACCCCAATAACAGCAACACCTTTAACATCAGTAGGGCTGTGCCTTAAAAACTGAGTACCTGAAGTACAGCCAAACCACGTACACCTGTTCCACTGCAGGAGCTGGGAAAAACACGCAAATTTTATTTCGTTCATCAACTTTTAAATTCTCATTTAGCAGAAACGACGTTGATTGATAGCCTTGGCGAGGTATTTTACCTTTTTACTTGATGAAATTGTTGGGATCAGGGACATTAATTAACACCTTTTAAAACCGTGTATACGAAATTAACGTGTTTTACAAGGTAAGTGTTTAAAGTTGATTAAAAAAAATTTAGACGAAGAAGTTTAAAAAGTGTGAAATAACGTCCGTCTGCTCATGAAAGCCCGGCTTTGTGGACGGACGCATTATCGTTTAGCGTGGGTGAGTGCTAATTAGCGATGTGAGCTACAGTTGGCTGAGCTCGATTCAGAAATAAGAAACAATCCATTTCCCTATTTCCAAACATTATGCACAGACTTGTGCTAATTACTTTAAAACACAGCAGTGGAGAGAAATGTGTTGACTCACATCTTAGTTATATGCGAAAATAATCTCCGACTTTTAAATTTAAATCTAGAGAATTTGTAGGGAAAAAAAGCATCCGCTCGTTCATTCATTTTAATGTGCACACAATTCCTTTCTTCTCTGTCTCGTTCAGTTCACTGGCCAATTCGCCTTTCATTCAGAGGAAATTAAGCGACATTTGAAAAACAACTTTATTATTTCTTCCCAGTTTTTCTCTACTCGATTATCGCGAACGGGAGAAGAAGCCATAGACGTTTCCATGGGTCTTTCTGGTTATTTCATTACCATACAAAGGTGTGCATCGTGGTGTGCTGTTGTGGCGGCTGACATTAGCCGCCACCGGCTAAAAGAAGAGCATCACCAACTGCCACATTTGAACTTGCCGAAGGCTTGCTTTATTCCTTACCGCGCGCAGGCCTGGAACAGGGCTGGGGGGATTGTGGGACATAAACCACCCCCTACCATTTCAAGCCGGAAGGTGGAATTCACTTAGAATAACAATAGGAGGTTTCACCCAAAATACATAAATAAATAAAGTAGAAGTAGGGAAAAAAGCACACCCTGCTTGTGTTCAAACTCTTTAACCTTTCGAAGAGTATACATTTTTTTTTAGGTGTTTTCTTTTTCTTCAAAATTCTAAGTCAGTGTTCTAGAACTCCATCACTTTCAAATGATTGTTACATCAGCATTAGAATGTTCAGTTACGAACATTCTAATCACATATTTTGGGACACTAACCTCAAGGGGTTGATATCCTGTATTCATCATCCCTACCGCCATAATCGCCCGGCCAATCACAGCACAGAAAGGTCATGTGACTGCCAAGGTCCCGCCCCCAACACTTGACATTAGCGCAGCTGCACTAAACAGATTATAGCACGCTCAGTGGGAGTAGGGTCACTGTGACGCTTGACACGATATTCTTTGTTTGTACCGGGTCACTAAAAACCCCCTTAATCCACTTCAGTGTCTGAGAAACAGCGCTGGATTTTCCAGATAGCCATCAGCAGTGAAAGCCAATCAGAATGCACGCAGTAACATTTTAGATGGTACGGTTTTCAGCACTCAATACACTATTAGTCACCGTGATGCACATTGTTAAAAATGCATTATTGATAAATCATTCGTGTTTTATTTGATGGTAATAAACGTGTTATTAAGAAGCAAGCCAGGGCGGTGAGTTTGAGGTAAAGGCTCTAAAAGGATTCAATGAGGAGTGATGACTTTGGACTTTATATACAGTAACACTAGAGCATATAACAACCTGGTGCAGGATTTGCACATTTGGAATCCCTGACCACTCCTAAATGTCATACGGCATGTGTTCACATCAATTAAAGTTGCATTGAAAAAAAAAAAACCCAAATCATCCAATCGATCAAAAGTCTATGCATTTTTAAATGAAATTTAAAATCAGTTATTAAACATTCATATCAGAAGGAGTCGCAGCATTTAAACGGAGAGAGAGAGACTAACTCGGGCAGGTCAAAGGAGCAGAACTGAAACGAGCAGGGACACAGTAAGCAGGGGGTGGGGGTGGGGGTGGGGGATGGGGGGGTTGTCGGACGCGGTCCCGTCCTCGCCGTGACGACGCCGCGCTGTGACTCTCCCCCCAGCCCCCCCCCCCCCCGTTTTCCATTAAGGCTCGACCGTCGGTCGTGCGCGGAGCGGAGAAGGAATGAACGATTGATCACATGATCTCGCCGAGATAGGCCGTCAAACTCCATTACCGAACGAATAGTGAAAACACACGTGCGGCACTGCAGAGAGGAACAGCCCCCACACATTCACCATGGATGAAAAAAAATAAATAAAAAATCACCAGAGAATCGAGAAAAACAGCGACAGCCTTCCCTGTCACTTAGAGTCCCGGCTATTTTGTTAAGGGGGGGAAAAGCGACTCGTAAAAAAACACAAAGCTTGTTTCCTCAAACAAAACGAGGAGGGCTTCGGCGACGCTAACGTGCTACGGTAAGCGTTGCCGAATAAGGAACGTTCCCGCCTAATTGTTACCGCTGTGTAAGGGCGAAAGGGACTGTTTCCACGGTGACATTCGACGGAATAAAACATGAGAAAACGCATACAGGCTTATCCGTTAAAAAAATAAGTAAAATAAAAATAGTTTGGATGTGCATTAGTTTTGATTGCGTGCGAGTCAGATGTAACGCACCTGTCGTGTCAAACATTGTTCTAAACGATTTAGGTCTCATTTGAGTGTACACATCTGATTAATTAGGTCAAAATGTGTCTGCTTTAGATGTGTTGCCTCAAATGTAAGTGCCACAATAATCCCTTGTGACGGGAGGCACGAAAGTCAGCGAAAATGTGAACTGAAATGTTTTTATGGAAAGTGTTTTTAGCTTGCTCTCTCAGAACACTTCACTGACTTTGATCATATAAACAGCACATTAAATGCAGACTCTTTCAGCGGGCAGACATTTCTGCTGCTAATGTCAAATCTGCATTTTTTTGATGTGACATTAAATGCCTTCATTTTCAATGCGCATAAACATTCAAGAATCATTTGTACATTTGCGTGTGTGTGTGTGTGTTTGTGTGTATGGGTGTGTGAATTATGTGTGGGTGTGTGAGTGGCCTATTGTTAATGTGTGTGTGCTGTGCGGTATAGGTGTTTTATGTGAGTGTGGTATGTTTGTGATGTGTGTCTGTGAGTATGTGTGGGTGTGTGCGTGTGTGCATGTGTGTGCATGTGTGTCTGTGAGTATGTGTGGATGCGTGCGTGTGTGCATGTGTGTCTGTGAGTATGTGTGCGTGTGTGCATGTGTGTGCATGTGTGTCTGTGAGTAAGTGTGAGTGTGTGAGTGTGAGTGTGAGTGTGTGCATGTGTGTCTGTGAGTATGTGTGAGTGTGTGCGTGTGAGTGTGAGTGTGTGCATGTGTGTACAATCAGTCTGGGCCCAGCCCACATATTCATATAAATCATTTGGGGGGTGACTAATGATCTCGGACCTGTAAACCACGCCAGACGCAGACGGGACCAACCCCAGGACGCGGCTGCTGACTCCTTCCCTCCTTCCGCCCGATTTCACTGGTCCCATAAAGGGCCTGAATCTCATCTCTGCTGCTTTTACTGCCTGTTTCACCAGCTTTTTTATTCAGGGTCCAATCCCCGCATCCTTGTTTTACAAGCCTGGCGTCGGAGATTGAACAACGGGTAACAGGTAACAAAATCCACAGCGTCCCCCCGACCGCAGGACAGGCGCTCAAACGGGTCCTGAGGTCAGTGCTGTTCTGCTTATCGCCCGCTGTGGGTAAACATCCAGGTTACGCTCCGCAGGCGAGGGTCTGGTTATTTCCCGTGTCCTGTTTTCTGCGACAGGTGAATGCATTTTGGGCGCATGGAATGAATTCCCAAAAAAAGTCCCAAAAAAAAACAAAAAGACTCCAAACTTCAGAGCTTTATTTAGCGGATTTCCTCGCACCAGAAAAACAACTTGAAATTCACAAGATAAGACACTAATTACACGAAAATACAAGATAAGCTCTAAATCTAGAACATGGAAAAAAAAAACGTAGAACACTAATGACTGTAAGATGATTTTCAAATACTCCACACAGGCGCCGACGCTCGTTAAATTAATTCTGACGGTTCATGCACCAGCTTATTTACACCCAGACCGGCTGTGCACGTTACCCCCATTCAGTAGAAGCGGAAAACGGTAACCACGGTTACCACATCGTTTTATTTATTTTATTTTTTATTGTTTTCGTTTTCCGTTATCTCCTTCCCCTTGAATTGCCCTCTTTGAAAACGGCACGTTCTAAAAAAAATAAATAAATAAAAAAAGAAATGAATATGCAATTCAATGCAGAATGTAGATTAGATAAGATAAAGGATTTATTGAACTGGGACTGTCGGTTATGTTTTCTTTGACTCTTTTCTCACACATAGCTGCGTTCTTTTCATGCCATTTTGGTTTTGAAGTTTACATATTTCAGTCTTTTTGTCTCGATGAAAGTAAGTCTTGCATGTTATTTCCCCCGTGGTTGACCTTTGAAATTGGGAACGTTTTTTTTTTCTTCTTTCGTGTTTTTATGTTACATTTAAATTCATGAACGGTTACAGATAAACTACAATTTACAGTTAAGGCAGAATTTTGGATCAGTTGCAACCTTTCTGGTTGAGACTTGTTGATAACATTTTTGTAACAGCAGGGAGTTCGGGGTTGCATTTATCATAATAAATCTGGATATAAACATTTCATTTTAATACAGATATCAGACAGAAGGGACCGCCAGAGCCTCGAGCTCACGCCGACAGACGAAGGGTATGCGTTCAATCCCCTGTGTTATCTAATAGGCGACGCTCATAAAAGTGTAGGGCAAGAGTAGGGCAACGAGATTAGTTCAAATCTGAACACGGACACATTTCCTGTCGTGAGCGGCATGTGCCTGTGTCAGAAACCGCAGTTCCTCGGACGCCATCTTGTGAACGGGCGTCCGGTCACTCGGCACAAATTATCGGACACGGCCGTCCACGTCTCAGGACATACGGTGAAATTTCTGTGGTCCAGAAATCCCTGATCCACAGACAGTGGCCCGGGGGAGTGCAGAAGTTTCTGGAAACACGCGTGCCGACACAGAAACTGCTGCTCACGACCGACGCAGACACAGACACTGCTGCTCACGAGCGACGCACCCCAAACGTAACAGACCAGATATCTCCCAGAAACGCAGTACTTCATGAAGTGAATGGTGTGCCTTGACGGGCTGAATGCGATAAATGGACGTGCTTTGAAAAGACCGACCAGATCGTGGACCCAGAAACATCTTCTTTCGACACACCTCCTCTCGTCTTGTTTCGATCGCACTCAGTAGCAGGGAAAGGAGCGTTTGTGTGAGGCGGAATTTGAACATTTAAAAAACTGTGTGATGGTTGCAGTGCTCCGTGAAGGGTGCTCCCCGACAGTTTAAATTTAGAGTTCGGTGCACGGGTTCGATCATCAGATTTGGAGGCTGGCGAGGTACCCCTGAGAAAGGTGCTTAACCCGAATTTCTCCCACGAAACACCCAGCTGTACAAACACATACTACACAAAAAATGCAACCCAATGCAAACGTCCTTCAGTGCTTCTGCTAGGAAAATAGATTAATAAATGTAACATGTGGCATGTTTTCACCCTTGAAACATTTCCAGCATGCTTAAACAAGATAATGAGTCATGCTTTTTCCAAAGGTCATGTGCAGGTGATGAAAAGAATAACTGCAAAAAAAAAAAAAAAGCCTTGTTGCCAGGCAGGTAAGTGGCAGAAGTTCCTGGCTGGAAACAGGTTGATTACTCCATGTAAGTGCATTCCGGGTTTTTTTTTTTTTGTAATTACAAATTAAATAATTTAAAATGGCAGCATAACATGGCCGCTCTCACCTTCCCGTAAATGCGTCATTACTGCCATCACACTCGAGTTTATGGCTTTAATGCGCTTTAATATTAAAGTGGCTCAGATTAAATCTGTGCTCACCCTCGAGGTAGGAACACCTATCAAAAGATAATACGGAAAAGTCAATACCCTGGCATACAGTAACTGAGGCATATTTGTCATTATCTGTGGAAGGTGATGTTATCACTCAATAACTTCCTGTTGTCCACAGGGAAACAAAAGTTTTAAGTCGTTAAGTTTTAAGTCTTGAGTCTTAAGTCTTAATAGCAATTGTGTATACATTGCATACATGGCATACATACTTGTGTAATGTCATGTGTAAATTAGGTGAAACAGTGAGTACAATAATTAAGAAAAGTATACAAGAAAAGGAGATTGTGTCATCTCTCTCTCTCTCTCTCTCTGTGAGAGAGATCAGGGGGTGGGGGAATGGGCAGTAGTGCGGATATTATACTGTATTGCCCATTCAATAGTTGAAATGAAATTCTGTTCTATTAAAACTGATGGAAAAAATAACATTGGAAAGGACGAGCGGCTGCAGCCAGAACTCAGTCATCTCAGACAAGATTAAAGACAATATGAGCCTTTTCAGCACGGCCAGGTGTCAGAGCAACTGACCTGAGAATGGCCAGCCAAAATGAAAAAGCAGCACTGCTGGCTACTGTACACACACACACACACACACACATACAACACTCACGAACACACACACGCGCGGCCACACACACATACACACACAACACTCACGAACACACACACACATACACACACACACACAACACTCACGAACACACACGCACACACACACAACACTCACGAACTCACACACGCGCGCGCACACACACATACACACACAACACTCACGAACACACACGCGCACACACTCACACACATGCATACACATACTCACACACACTCACATGTACACGCACATACACACAGACTCATTGATACACACACGCGCACGCATGCACACACATACACACACACACACTCACGAACACACATGCAAACACACACACACACACACTACACACACACGCACGCACAGGCCTTGTATAGCTGCTCTGATGCTGGGTCGGCCATCGCTACGGTAACTCCAGCCCCTGACTCGTGCCTTTAATGGCGGTGAAAGCCGCAGCCCTGCGCGCGATCGGTGGCGTCCCGCCGTGCGGCGAATCTCAAAGGACGAGAAACGACTTCTGTGAAGCCGTTCGCCCCGGCTTCTTATCTCTCGCCGCACAAAATGGCGGACACCGCGCGGCATCGTTAAGAAGTGAGCCTTCCCGTTAAATCACGCGGCCTTCGGAATGTTTAAATTCGGCGGGAAGGAGAGAGAGGACGCCGACGCTTTGGCGTGTCCGTGCGGATCAATCCCCTTCTCCATGATCTGATGGTCTATGATGCATTTTTCCCTTTGTGCGTTTCCATTGTTTTGCTCAGTTAATTTATTTAATGGCAGGTCCAGTGCTTAACACGTGATTAGCAAATGACTGAGTGTCACGCAACGGTCTATGGTGTCCGTAGCTTGCGCTTCAAAGGGAAGCCAAACACCTCTTCACATCTGACATTGAAACATTGTTTTGTTTTTTACATTCATTTTATATTCAAACACACAGACATACACACACACACACACACACACACACACATATATATATTGCTTTTGCATTTTCCCATTGATTGATTGCATTAATTCTCTGCTTTTCCAACTCTGAAGAAATAACAAAAGGGAACAGTTGCATTTAAGCCTGAGGCAATGCACGGTAAAAGGGTAAATTCTGTTTGAATCCTGGCAAATACACTGGAGGTTAAACCTTCCAATGAGATAAAGGTTCAAATATTTGCAATTCAATTGACTGAAAATATCTTTGATATTTATGTAACCAGTTCCATTTTTCATTTTTTTTTTTTTTTTTGCTATCTACTTAAATGACCCACTGCAGACTGAGAATTAATTAGCTATCATAGTGTTTTCTCTTCTCTTGCATAATATTCTTGCACACATTTGTCCTTAACATTATAAAAAGCAATACTACAGTAGTATGATTAAACATGTCTGCCCAACTCAAATGCCTCAAATGCTCCGATGTATAATAGATACTGCATTTATGAAAAAATAAATCTAATATATGAATAAAAATGATACATTTTATAATCAAGTTTTTTTTTTCATGGTTTCAGTTTATCTGGACACACCTGGGTGTGTGTGTGTTTGTGTGTGTCTGTGATTACAAAGTGACAGGGACCTGTCACTCACGCTTGACTTTCATTTTCAGGAAGTGCACATTCACTGGGAGGAGGGTCATGGGAGAAAAATGGGTGTTCTGAGGACAGTGTGTGATGGCTGACTTTGATTCATTTGCCCATTTACTGGGTCCATAGGAACAGGTGCTCCTCGTTCTCCTGATTGCTCTGCCCGGGCGTCCTTAGCGCACTGTCGCCGTGAAGCGACGCTAACCCCAGATGAACCGATCCCTTCCGATAGCTACGGTATCTCCACCACGCCATCCGTCCTGACGGCTCGTACTGTAATCACGTTCTTTTACAGCGGATGACGGTAACCGTCCAAAGTAACTCTCTCTCTCTTTATGAGAAAGTCTCAAAGTTTTGGAGGGGGTTACTTGAGTAAAAGCACCTGATCGGAACCCAAAGTGAGAGCCTGCCAACACTGCCAACGTGCTGTGCCCGCTTCCTCGTTTCACACGGTCCCTGATGCATCTATACCCGCTTATACCTGGTCAGGACTTTTCACACGGTCCCTGATGCATCTATACCCGCTTACACCTCGTCAGGACTTTTCACACGGTCCCTGATGCATCTATACCCACTTATTCCTGGTCTGGGCCTTTTCACACGGTCCCTGGTGCATCTATACCCACTTATTCCTGGTCTGGGCCTTTTCACACGGTCCCTGGTGCATCTATACCCGCTTATACCTGGTCAGGACTTTTCACACGGTCCCTGATGCATGTATACCCACTTATTCCTGGTCAGGACTTTTCACACGGTCCCTGATGCTTCTATACCCGCTTATACCTGGTCAGGACTTTTCACACGGTCCCTGATGCATCTATACCCGCTTATACCTGGTCAGGACTTTTCACACGGTCCCTGATGCATCTATACTCGCTTATACCTGGTCAGGACTTTTCACCCGGTCCCTGATGCATCTATGCCCGCTTATACCTGGTCAGGACTTTTCACACGGTCCCTGATGCATCTATACCTACTTATTCCTGGTCTGGGCCTTTTCACACGGTCCCTGATGCATCTATACCCGCTTATACCTGGTCAGGACTTTTCACACGGTCCCTGATGAATCTATACCCGCTTATACCTGGGCTGGGCCTTTTCACACGGTCCCTGATGCATCTATACCCGCTTATACCTGGTCTGGGCCTTTTCACACGGTCCCTGATGAATCTATACCCGCTTATTCTGGTCTGGGTTGCAGGGTGTGCCGGAGCCTATCCCAGCATGCATTGGGCGAGAGGCAGGAATGCACCCTGGACAGTTTGCCAGTCCATCACTGGGTACACACACCATTCACTCACACCCTCATACCTAGGGGCAATTTAGAGCCTCCAGTTTAGCCTAACCTGCATGTCTTTAGACTGTGGGAGGTAACTGGAGTACCCGGAGGAAACCCATGCAGAACATGCAAACTCCACACAAAATTCAAACCCAGGACCTTCTTGCTGTGAGACGACAGTGCTACCCACTGCACCACGGTGCCGCTCACGGTCCCAGACGCATAGGGGAGACACGGCCAATTATAATTAGCCATGTTCAGCTCGCCGCTGCGAAAACCAGTTTTCCTTTATCGATTTCCTGTCTCGAGTGCCACTTTTGAGCCGGGGGGATGACACTTTATTTGAACCCGCCGTCGTCAAGCGCACACGACACAGTCACGGGACGACATGACGCCTGTCATGTGCGTTTACAGTCACGACCGCAACCTCACTGGTGTGAAACACGCAACAGTATTTGACACACTGACACTACTACTTATGTCACTTAGCATTTCAAGCAGGTGACAAGCCTGTCGCTCGTGGGAATCACAGACAGGTGTTAGCCAAGCTGCGACTGCCACACATCACTCCATATGGGCTTTTTCATAAATACATTTGTGTTAATTTAGGAAGAAATTTTTTTATTTTATTTTATATAGTAATGAATAATAATACTAATATAATAACAAAAATAACTGATTGTATTTATATATAATTTCTACGATCTCAAAGTTCCTCACAGGGAGGGAGGGGATGACTCACCTTTACCCGCACCAACGTGTAGCCCCCACCGGGGGAGATTCATGGTGGCCATTTTGCAGCAGAGTGCTGTCCACCCCTCAACGGAGGAAAGGGGGGGGGGGGGGGGGGTGACTGAAGCGACTAACCTGGGGGATGATTATAGGGCCAGCAGAGGTAGCGTGGGAATCTTCCCCAGAGAACGAGGGGGGGGGGGGGGTCACCGCCCCCGATCTTTCTGTAAGCGTCACCCCCGGAGACCGGGGGGGGGTCAGCACCCCGGCTCTCTCCGAAAGCGCTGCGGGATCTTTAATTAATGGCCGCTCCGGGCCGGGACCTCGGTGTGGCGGCTCCTCTGTGAGACGGCACGCCCCCCGCAGCGGAGAGACCGCATCCGCGCACTGGGGAAATGGGGAAGAGCGCCCCCTACTGGTCCACCATCAACAGCAGGGATGGCCTTTTCAGTTCTGTTGAAAGAGAATTAGATTTTTTTTTTTTTTTAATAGTCATCTGTGTTCATTTCATAAGGAATTGTATTAGTTTTTTTGTAGAATGTAAAAAAATTGAACGCACTTACAGTATTTATTTTATTGTTTTTTTTTTTTATGAGTACACGATAACCATAAGGGCATTTCGCCTGTACGTTTGCATGCCTGGAGTATTTTTTTCTTTGACCAACATGAATTTGTTTGGAACAGAAGAATGCTCAGAGACAGTTTACGTTCCCATAACAACCAAGAGGGAATCTTCCCCAACATTCTGGAAATATCGATGCTTACTGGGAACCTGTCTAACAGAACAGCATTCACTGTATTTACACGGAACGCGCTCGTGTTGAAACAGTTAAATGGATGTGAATCGAATGTTTTTCATCAGTGACTTTGAATAAAAATGCTATTTCTTCCGAACCGCTCTAAGCTGGTTTCCCACATTGTCATTTCACTCTCAGTAATCTCATCACCCCTGTGAAGCTCACACAGGCACACACACACACATATATATATATATTAAAGTGTTTGTTTGTCTGTGTCCTTCGCCATCCATTTTGTTTCCTGAAAAACATGGAAACCCACCTCTCTGGGCCCACTGAGCCAGAACAGAGAGTTACAGCTGAATGGATCCCAGGAACACACAGACACACACAGACACACACACACACACACGCACACACACGCACACACACACATGCACACACACTCACTCACATACACACAGACACATACACACACACTGGCAGGCATGCATACACGCACACATACACAGGAAGGAATGCACATGCACACACACACACACACACACACACATACATGAATCACTACACTGCTCTAGGTTCAAAGGTAAATATTGTTTCTCAGGCTATGTTTTTATAAAAAGGCACTTAATTATGTTCTGCTCTGATTGCCTTCTTGATTCTGCATGTTCTCTCTCTCTCCCTCTCTCTCCATCCCTCCTGCCCCCCTCTGTCCTTCCCTCCCTCCCCCCTCCCTCTCTCTCTCCTTCCCTCCCTCCCTCCTCCCTCCTCTCCCTCTCTTTCTCCATTCCTCCCTCCCCCCCACTCTCTCCCCCCTCTCTCTCTCTCCTTCCCTCCCCCCTCTCTCTCTCTCTCTCCCTCCCTCCCCCCTCTCTCTCTCTCTCCCTCCCTCCCTCCCTCCCCCCCCCCTCTCTTGGCCTCGCTACGCCCGAAGGAGCAGAAAGATGTGTACTTCGACATATCTGACTGATTACTGTAATTCATACACTTTAATTAGCTGCACAAACCATTAGCCACAATTAGACTATTACAGAACGCTTTGTGGCAGGAGCAGGCCTAAGGAGACCATTTATCTGCCTGAGGGAAAAACATGAGCGAGAGAGAGACAGAGAGAGAGAGAGAGAGAGAGAGAGGAAGGAAGAGAGCAAGAGTGAGACAGAGAGAGAGAAAAAAAACGAAAACCGCAATACTCATCGATTCCAAGTTCCTGCGACACAGAGAGCGTTCCCCACACACACAGAGCAGGGAAATTTGGGCGTCCCACTACTGACACAGCACTTAAACTCCTCTGTCGTTCTCAAACAGGTGAATCTAACAACAGGTTATCATGCACACAGGCACAAAGGACCTGCGTTCTCAGGGAGAGAGTGTTTCAAAAGCAGTAATATTATTATTATTATTATTATTATTATTATTATTATTATTATTATTAATAATAATAATAATAATAATAATAATAATAATAAAGCAGTGACAAAGGGGGCTCAGAAAGCACACAGGGAGCTCCCCAAGGCCAATATCACCATCTCCACATCATTGAACAAAATGTTCAGATGGGCTCATGACAGTGACATAAAATTTAAAACAGCAACCAGTTCACCATCGAATACTCACCTTAGTAACAATTTTCTCTCAAAACTAAACTAGCACAAATGCGGCTGTAACACAAATCAGCAAAAAAGATTATAAATCAGCCAATAAAGCAGCTCTCGAAAACAAAAATCACCAGTCATCGAATACCAGAGACCCCAAAAATAAAATGGTTTGATGGGGATTGCAGTGTCAAAAAAAGATAAAAATAAAAATAGGATACCTGTCCAATCAAAAACACCACGAAATATTGAAATTTGTCAAAACTATTCTGAAACACTGAGAGATTACGAGACTCAAAAAACATAGTCATTATAATCAAATCCTCAGAGAAATTGAGGATTCTATTGACCAAAATCAGTTCTGGGAACAATAGAACAAATTGAGCAATAAAAAGTACACGAAATCTAGCCATTCAAAACTGCAATATCTCGGAAAAACCCATTTTGAAATCTTATATTGTTCCAGTGTCAATTTGGAACAAAGAAAAATCCAAGAAAAACAAAAAAAAAGCTGGAGTCAACTATCAAAAACAACCATAACCCACTCGACTATCAAATTTCAATGAAAGAGTTGCAAAGACCAAATTGCAAAAAGTAAACATAGAAAAGCTTATGACCATGACGACATCAGGACAGAGCTCGAACACAGCACCCCTGAGCTGCAGCAAATTGTTCAGTATAGCTCAGTTGAGGGAGTTATTTCCACAATACACAAGAGTGGAAACAAATTCGCCCCAAAGAACTATCGAGGCATTTGTGTACGCAGTAATCTGGGGAAGGTTTTGTGCAGCATTGTTAATGCCTGAATTCTAAACTTCTTTAGTTTAGAACCCAATGCCTTGAGTTACGGACAAAGCGGCTTTCTACCTAATCACAGCACTACTGATCATATTTACTGTACACCCTACACTTCCGAATGAATGTGTCTATGTGTGTGTGTGAGTGTGTCTGCATGTGTCTGTGTGTGAGTGTGTCCCTGTGTGTGACCGTGTCTTGTGTGTGTGTGTGTGTGTGTGTGTGTGAGTGTGTCTGCATGTGTCTGTGTGTGAGTGCGTCCCCGTGTGTGACCGTGTCTTTGTGTGTGTGTGTGTGTGTGAGTGTGTGTGCGTAAATGTGTCTTTGTGCGCATGTGTGTGAGTGTGTCTGCGTGAGTCTGTGTTTGTGTGTAAGTGTGTCTGTGTGCACGTGTGTGTGAGTGTGTGTGCATGTGTCTGTGTGTGTGTGAGAGAGAGAGAGAGAAAGAGGGAGGGAGAGGGAGAGAGAGAGAGAGAGAGAGAGGGATGGCATTACACGCCAGTGCAATCTGGAGTCAAGTGTAAGCACATGTAGTGAATGGTTCAGGTCACACGGCGGTGTCAGAACGCATCTCAGTCACCGGTAATGGCTTCTCCGCTGGTCCTCTGCCCTGCCTCCATGCTGCTGACGCGGTGTTACAGGCGTGGGGGGGGGGGGGGGGGTACTCAACACCAACATCACAGGCTGCAGTTCTGTTCAGACTCAACACACAGCCATGGTCTTAGCCTGCTGATGAAGAATGAGTAATCCTATGTTTTTATACAACAAACTCTCTGTGCTGTACAGGTATGGGGGCATGCTGCCCCACCAATTTGAAACTTGGCAGGCTGGCAAACCTGCCATCTCAACAATTCTGCTTTCAAATTTGTGGCATAGCCTATCCTGAGAAAAATAAAAAATAAAAATCTATGCACACTGTAGATGTGTTAAGTTAAAAAACAATGACCATGTTTAAGGAAGCCTCTAAAATTAGCAAGACACTTCTGGGCTCCACTGGCAGATCTTGCTGTCTGTGTGTAGAATTTTTACAATAAGCCAGAGAACTTCACAGCAGTCGCTCTGTCCTAAAGCAAGAGCCTCTACATCTACGCTTCATTCTGTTCAACCTCAGCGCAGAAATCTCAACGATACCTTTTTATTGTTATTTTGTAAAGGATTTTTTTCCCCCTCAGCATCACAAAAAAGCAGGCAAAGAGCCAGGACAACGTAGTGAAGCCTTGTGTGATTCTGTGTAACACCACAGACTCTGCCGTTGCAATAGACCTGCAACAGGAGTTCGGAAGGACTCAGCAAAGATACGCATCTACAGTAATCAAGATTGTTAACTCACAGTCGCACTTCAGTTGAAAGGTTTAACTGAGTATAATGCAGAGAGCGTAACTGACCTTGAAGCTCGATCAACTTTCGCCATCTCAAACCAGCGAGGGGACCGTCTATCCATCACAGGGAAAAGTGTTTCCTACAGCACGGTTTGGGTTTGCTGCTAAATTAATTCTCCAAAGTCATGTTAAAAATGTCACACAATGAGGACAATTTACTCCGAAACAATAGCTTTCGGTGCGCGAACAGCAAAACACGACCTTTGTCGAAGACGTTGAGCGAATGCAAGATGATGAATAATTGCAACAGAACTCAAAACCAATCACAGCCAATGAACCCGTCAACAATTTTGACTTTCTAACACAGTAAAACGTCCAGTCGTAATTCAACTCTAACGAGAGAACGTGTGAGTTCGACAGGGACCGTGTGTACTCCCTGAGAGCCGGTTTAACCCCTGGACATTTTACGGCGCGGGTCGATGTCCCTCCCATTTTGACGCGATTAAACTCGCGCGACCGGAACCGTGTGACCAGGCGAAAGATCTGGCCCCTTGCGATCCGAGCGTGAGACGGGACACGGGCCGTGTGAGAACAGCCCCGAGGCCCCAGCACAGCTTTTTAAAAATCCCCACGGCGAAAAAAACGCCAGGAAATGGCCCCTCCCTGTCAAAGTGCGCACGCGAGCGCTAGCTAAAACCCCGGTCCTTATAAATCACCACTTAGCGAGGGCATACAAACGCGGTGTTTTTTTTTCTTTTTCCTTTTCTTTTCTTTTTCTCTCTCTCTCTTTCTGGCGGTATCCGTGGGGACCGCGGTTCGGCTGCGGCGCCGCCGCCGCTGAACTTTTCACTTCCAATAAGCGGCGCGGGGGTCGGGTCTTTAGACGGGGGGCCGCCCCCCCCCCCCCCCTTTAAAGTCCGAATAACCCAGTGTCTGGCACCGCGGCCGGCCCTAGCTCTCCTTCGCCCGCTATTAAATTTCCCCTCCGTCAGGAGCGAAGATAAAGCACGCAGTTCTCCTGATGGACTGGCAGAGGAGAGAGAGAGGGGTGGTGGGGGGTATCAGCCAGCGTGTGTGTCCACGGCTCGCCACCCGGGGGGGGGGGGGGGGCTGAGGGGCGGTTTATAGGGCCCGTGTCGCGCCCCTGGCCGTGACTCTCCCCCCCGCGTGTCGAGAGCCCGCTCAGGTCGGCACCCGGCACGCGGCTCGGCCCGGAGACGCAGCGGGGGGGGGCAGATTAACGTTCACGTACCGGCTGCTAACGGCGAATAGCATCACCGCGGCGGGATGGTGGGGGGCTGTCCTTTTTTTTTTGTTTTTTTGTTGCCCGTTTTTAGAGGGAACCTCACACCCTGTTAAAAAACGAAAGTGAACAAACAGTGTTCTGGATTTTTGCAGTTAGATGGTGTTTGGGGGCAGGTGGTGGCGGGGGTGGGGGGTTGCGGGGT
>NC_049214.1:3809270-3841770 GCF_013347855.1 Anguilla anguilla | reverse complement strand
CGGGATCTCGTCCCCCCCGACGACCGTGGCACAAGTGAGGGTGTGTCTATACCCCCCCACCCCCCGCCCCCCCCCCCCCCCCCCCCCCCCCCGAGGCCAAACACGGGACTCAGAGTCAGAGGCAAGGCGAAGCCCTGGGTTCGAGTCTGCCACACGGTCCTGCTCTGACCAACACCACTAAGACTCAGACTGCAACTGAGACTAGAGTCACAGCTCTAAAATGGCAGAAAGCTTTAGAGTCCTTCATAAAGGGCATATAACATGTACACACAGCTCTCATATGGTTATGACCGCCACTCACAAACATAGACACACACACATACATACAGACGCACACACACACACACACACAAAAACACACCACCACCCTCTCAATACATTTCCAATGATGGTATCATTGGTCTGGGAATATAACTTTTTTTATCAACCATGGGATTGTTTCAGAGTGGGTTCAGAATTCTAGAGCACAGAGTAAACAGTAGGAGATGTCTTATCTGAGCAAAGGACTGTGGGAAATGGAGTCCCACCAGTACCAGAGTTCAGATCTCTGCTTTGCCTCGTTTACATAAAATAGCTTGATAGAGACATCACAAGCGAATTAGTTAAATTTTCAGATGATGGAAAAAACTGGGGGCTTTAACAAAACAGTTTGAAATTGGTTAAAGTAATCCAAGAAGCTTTAGACAGAATCCAGAGGCAAGTGAAAACCTGGCAAATGAAAATCACTACAGCTGAACCTAAAATTCTGCATGCGGGGGATATATATAAATATAAAGACAGGAGGATTTTATGGGAGGAACAAAATCGGAATGCGTTCAATTTGAACAAGAAGAGGGAGAAGCTGGTGATCAAAAGCCTATCACATTCTAGGCATTGTGCAGTAACAGTACAAAAAAAGCCAACAGGATGCTGGGATATATAGCAAAAGCCTATTGAGTATAAATCAAAGGACGTTATATTGATGTTACACACTGGCTCTGTCAGACCACACTTAGAGCATTGTGTGCAATTCTGGGCTCCAACCTACAAGAAAGATGTAGAAGCTCTGGAAGAACTGCAATGAAAGGCAACTCAACTAATTTAGCTACTGGTATGAAAGAGAAAAGTTACAAGGAGAGACTTAAGATTTAACTTGCTCTCTTCAGGCTCAGCAGATGAACACCAAGGGGGATTCGACCGAGGTTTTTAAATTCATAAAAGGGATTAACAAAGTGAACTACGGTCGATTTCTTTTTTTTTCCATTCTGAGTTATGGAAGTAGAACAAGGGGGCCTAGGAGGGATTTGGCAAAAATGTAAATTCCACACAAATAACCAGGACATATTTCTTTGCACAGAGCTGTTGATATGTGGAATTGCTCACCAGGTAATTATAACAGAGGCCGAGAACCTCAACTCCAGTCTTGAGACCGTGCTGGATTCTCTCTAGTTTGTAGGTAGATGGCAAGCATGGATGGAGTCATTACATTTACATTACATTACAGGCATTTAGCAGACACTCTTATCCAGAGCGACTTACACAACTTTTACACAGCATTTACACTGCAACCATACAGTTGGATGCACACTGAAGCAATGCAGGTTAAGTACCTTGCTCAAGGATACAACGGCAGTGTCCTACCCGGGAATCAAACCTGCGACCTTTGGGTTACAAGGCTAACTCCTTACCCATTATACTACCCTGCCGCCCCAATGGTTAATTCTCTTAATTATGTGTTTTTCAGTACTATAGAGCAATGTACGCCTGTAACATGGAAACTGGTCAGTTACACATAAATGTATCCAAGTACTGTGCAATGTCACATGTGACTTGTAAAGTGCCAAAATTATGTGCACTAATATTTTAGGAAGCGTAGCAGAAATGGGTGAAAATTGTCCTTATCCTTACTAAAGAAAAATGAAAAAAAAAACAAAAAAAACTGTCTTTACTGTCTCACTGTCTAATAATAACAAAAATACTGGCTTTTTTTTCTGGCCTGGAAAGAATGTCTACACAAACATAACCTGGCGAGTTCAGCAATCGCTGAAAGTAACTCACCAAACTGAGTTTGTGCAGAAAAAGTGCAACAGCGGCATTTTCTTGCAAGTCAAAGGTGAAGACAAACAGTGATTGAACACGGACTTCTGTCTCTATCTGACCTGCCGCTGTTCTGACAGGTCTCTGGGCTTACTGTGAGTGAGCAGAGTAGCAATGTGTAACCCCCCCCCCCCCCCCCACCCCCCCAACATCAGCCTGCAGAGAGCCCTGACAGGTCCTCCCCCATCCCCAAAACTTACCTGTGGGGGGCGCACCGAGTGAGAACGGGGCAGTAGAGTTCTACAGCTGAGGGCATTACACCCATTAGAGCCCGCTAGGTAAAAAAATAAAAAATAAAAAATAAAAAAATGGACAGAGACTCCTGAAAGAGAAAGCACCAGGAGAAAAGATTGGCTTAATATTTACGATCCCAGTTTTTCAGGAGGAGCTGATGAGAGAGCAGGTGATGACTTTCATTTGAGGAGTCTGGGGGACCAGGGGGTGGGGGGTCCAGGGTGGAGGGGGGGGGGGTGGGGGGGTGAGTGAGGATAAAACATCATCTCTGGTCATGAGATGCTTGCTGACTTGAGGAGTCGGGGGGACCAGGGGGTGGGGGGTCCAGGGCGAGGGGGGGGGGGTGGGAACGAAACTGAAAAGTGCGCCTCCCTCTCCGCGCCACTTTGGCGGGCGATCCGGCGGGTGAGGGAGAGGAAGTGCCTCCGCGGCGCGCCAGTGCATTAAAAACCGCGCGCAGGCGAACGCAGTCATCATTAACGGGTTGCCGTGGCAGCGGGGTCATTACCAGGTAAACGATGCTGTTTATGCATTCTGAGGCTGGGAGCTGTTCATAAACACAGCTAGGATTGAGAGAGGCACTGTGAATTTATATTAAAACGCCTGAGGCAACTCTGCCTTTTTTTGTGTTTGTTTGTTTGTTTGTCGCACGGATTTATTTATTTATATATTTATTTATTTCACTTCTGCAATAATGGACACACAGGGTCAACCCTGCAGTTCAGCCTCTAAAATACGTTTAGGATTGAGACAGAATGACTGTTAGAGGCAGAGGTGGAAAATCCAGGCTGAGAAAGTAACGAGCACGGAGCCGTCCAGACCCACGGCGCAACTCACTCCCGCGGACACGTTTTAGCTGCCGCCACCTGCGCATGCGTCCCACTAAACGAAGCACCACCTGCGCATGCGTCCCACAAAACGTCCCGCAAAGGTCGTCCGTGAGTGAGTGAGTGAGTGACCACAATTTGCCACGCGTAGCCCACGGCGCCAGTTCCTGCGCACCGTGGGAAAAAAACCTCCCCGGTATTTGGTCCAATCACCTGGATTTGCTAATTAGCACACAGTTCTTCAGCCAGGATGTAGAACTAATGAGTGAAATCAGCTGGTTGAGTTCATGAGTGGTAGAAACACATGGCAGGACTTTTATTTTCTGACTCCAGGACTTTCCACCTCTGGTTATTTGGTTATAAGTCCAGACAAATTTTGCGGAAATTTCATGTTTTGCAGTGTAGTGGTCAGAGTACCTTCCATCCTGACCAGACCTGGGTCAAATACATATTATATATTTGTTTTTCTTTAGGTGCTGGTACAAACCTGTACCCCCCCCCCCCCCCAATTCTGTTTGGGGGTACATTGGGGAGGGGAGAACGTCTGTATCCACCCCCAGACCCGCCAACCCGCAAACTATCAAACAACACTCCACAGGCTGCAGTACACTATGTAGCATAGCCCCTCTGCCCTCAGTATAGATGATCAGGACTTGTATTCATAAAGCATCTGAGAGCAACAGGGCTGATCTCATGGTCAGTTTTGTATTTTAGCTCCTTTAGCTTTTAGCTCACCCACTGAGATTCTTTATGAATACAGGCCCAGGGACTTAATACCAAGAGGACGGTTATACTGTGACAAAACATACACAGTCACAGGTTAAGCCAAGAACTGGACTAAAATCACTTTTATTGGATATTAATTTCCGCAATGTTAATGCTACTGGCCATTAATTAAGTATGATTTGGGGTTTTAATGCTGTAAAGGGGCACCAACCAATTTATATTGCCAGAATTCACTGACCTATTTAATCACAATCACAAGTTCCTAGAAATGCTAAAAATAAGATAAATATGACTGATTATAAGAAGATATAATAATGATAAAATTCTACAATGATGGGAATTGGGGAAAAAAACAAAATACCTTTTTTGGATTTATTTTGGAAATTGATTTTCATGCTTTAAATGAAATATGTATTTTATGGTATTTATTTATTTTTTAGCATATCCACAGGTTGCTGTGCTGAATTATTAATCTATTAAAAGTGTTTTAAAGCATTAAATGATAAGATGTATATTTATGGAGCAAATCTTTCAGAATAAAATTGCTTAGATATAGATAAGCTGAATATGCATGTAAAATACCCTGTAATAGGATAAGGTGTTCAGTGCCCAGCTAAAATAAATAATCTTTCCCTGCATGTTCGGACAGATTGGGAAAACTTTCCCAACACGCACATTTGTTTCCTGAATGCCTGCGAGAAGATTAGGGTTAGTTTCTTAAAACATTCGTTTTTTTATTTTTTATTTGAATACATTAAGAATATTATTCAGTTGTATTATTCAAATAAAAAATAAAAAAACTAATGTGCTCCCTAATGTGTGGTGAGCTTTCTGGCGCAAAATGGCTGCCGTGTATCACCCAGGTGGGCGCTACACATTGGCAGTGGGTAAGGTGAGTTCCCCTACACTGTAAAGCACTTTGAGCGTTCGGAAAAGTGCTGTATAAATGCAATGAATTAAAAAACATTTGAAATGTGAATGGTCATTCATGCCTTTTAATCAGGAATGTTAGTAATGTAATTATCAGCCATTTCACATGATACATGTAAAATGGCTAATTAATTGGACTGCGTTATGGTATTTAAGTATAACTACATGAAATGGAAAATAATTTATATCCATGCAATATCACTGGAATGCTGTGAGACTTTTCGGTTGGCTGTGGAATGTTCTGGGAATGTCGTGGGAATGTTCCGATCATAAAGTTCTCTCAAAAGCTACTGAAAACCAAAATGCTCCCCCAGTGTGTCAAACACATTTCTCTACTAGATGTGTCAACATCAGGGACAGTAACAGACACTGACCACTGACCGTGTGTGTGTGCTCTGTGTGTGTGTGTTTGTGTGTGTGTGTGTGTGTGCGCTCTGTGTGCATGTGTGTGCATGTGTGTGCGTGTTTACTTCATTTGTAATGATCTTTTTAACCACTCTGCAGCACTTCAATGTAATGTAATGTCTTCAGATTCACACTCTCAGCCCCTCTCAGTATTCTACACTCAGCAGCGCTGGTGACAGGCACAGGGTCAGTGTTCTGGCAGGAAATAACAGCCAAACACTCACAACAATTCTTACAGAAACACGAGCATATCTGTGATTATTTGATAAATTAGGTCCAATTAGTCCTCTCTTTGAATGGACGCAGAACAACAACAGAAACTAAACACTTTCTCCACAGTGCAAGGCTGGATACAGGAACTGAACTAGACTTCATTAAGGCCAGTTACCACAGTTACCTCATTAGTTGCACTAATTAGATTTTCCTAGCTGTAGCTATAGTGGTGTTTTGCTTGCCATGTTAAATGCACCTGACACTTTGGTTAAAAGCATGTGCAAAATAAATACATTGCACAGTTGGAAATTGTCCGTTTGTCAGATTTTCTTTGTAAATTCGTTAATTTGTTCACACACGCACACACACAAACGAACGTACACACACACACACACACAAAATGTCCTACTATATACCATAAAAGTGTCCATTCTAAAATAAAAACACTATGGAAAACTATTCACTCACTTGATCAGTAGTTTCTGCTGCTGTGATAAAATCTCTCTTTCTCTCTCTCCCTGTTTACACAAACGTATCACAAGACAAAACACCAGAGCAATAAACCACCTCTTTCCCTCGCATTCCGTCTCTCCAGGTTTGATTTTACCGGGGTAACCCGCTTATTCTCATTCACGTCCGAAGACAATCTGGCATAAATCATAACCGTTTTTTTTTTTTTTCTCATTTTTTTTTCGCGGTTTCCCGCCTGGCAGATGAGTCAGAGTGTTCATCCGCCAACCGTGAATCACCACCGCCACCAGGGCGCCACGATGAACTCACCGCCATCGTGCTGCATCTTCACGGGAGTTACATAAAGTTTATTCTTTCAGAATACTGGAGGGGGGGGGGAAGAAAAAAAAAGCTTCTCCATCCTTGACCTGTCACTGTGATTTAACACAGAGTGACTGACCGCTTCTTCGCAATACCAAACGTGGGCTTTGGTCCTTCAGACCTCAGCCTTTGGTTGTGAACGTGGGATAAAGAAAGAGAGAGAGAGAAAACAAGGGCACAAGGGACTCGGAAGCGTCTGACAGATCGACTAATGTCCTAATGCGATATTTCTGTGGAAGCCAACATACATGCCATTCTCCTCTGACCCGTTCCTCTCTATCTCTCCCACATCCTGGGGGGGGGGTTATGTTGTGGATTGGTTGGGGGGTTGCAGGGGGTGGGGGGGGGGGGGCATCTTGGTTCAGCTCAGTCATGCGATGCCCCCCTGCACAGTTTCGCGGTCGGAGTAGGGGAGAGCAGGTGAGCGTAAAATGGCGTTCTGAGTGCCTTTCTCGCTCGCGATGGGCCCCACGCCCCCCCGCCCACCCCCACCTTCCCTCGTCCTGCTAACACCCCCGCCCCCACCCCCCCCCCCCCCCCCCTCCCTCAACCCACAATGCACACTTTGTTATGATTTCATTAAACAAGTTATGACTGAAGGCCTTTCCTAAAAAGTGTCAAATTAATCAGTCGGCATAAATGTAATAAAAAAACTTTTTTTAAAAAGATGACTCCAGATTGGAGTCTGAGGAGGCAAATCGCATCTGAATGAAGTCGTGTATTATTATGTCGGATCCATAGTCCTCTAATCACTGTATCACGTTAATAAAGAGGGAACATTACACAGTAACAGATGGTGAGAGTGCATCAGCGGTTCAGGAGCTATTTATTAAAAAGTGTTATTAATTATTTTCCACAGTGTAAGCTCTGCTGCTCTCGGCACGAACAGCAGCAGAGACAGGAAGCTCGATCTTAAAGGGCCACCATCGAACCCATCGCCATGACTCCCCGTAACTTTCCCTCCCCGACCTCCACGTCGCCGGCCTCTGCGGTGTTCATGGTGCCCGTAAATTAGCAACGGGTCGGATGGGAAAGGACCGCAATTCCCAGCGGTCTTTGCGGCTCTGCTCACGGCCACTTCCTGGTGGGGGTTTTACGGTCGTTACAAGATGGCCACCTGAGATATTACATTTTCACAAAAGGCAGCAAATGACTTGCAATGCTGGAGATTATAAATGAAACTGGATGTTCGTGAGTTACCTCAGGATTATATTTGGAGAGAGGCGTTGCTGTCAAATCTTTGGAATGTAAATTTTTGCCGTTGAGCTGCAGCCTGTGTCCAGAAAACTCATCATATTTCAGTGAAGCCATCTGGATGGGGAGATACTACTCCGAGTAAGTGGAAACATACCTCAATTTAAATTTAGGGTGAACTGCCCCTTTAAGGATGCCATTCGATTAGGCGCTCGCTAAGCTCTGAAGAGAAGTGAGGTGGCACGTTGTGATTGGTAGAGGAACGGAGGGTGTAGCAGTAGTTCCAGGAGCCTAATGACTCACCCTATTTCTGGGCAGGCAAGCATGTGCTGGAAATTTGGGGTGGGGGGGGGGGCACACTCCTGGAGGGTCTCGGTGTTCCAGCTGGAGGTGATGCATCCTACACCTGGCCCAGACAGTCCAGCACCTGCCACAGCCGTCCCGCTCCAGGAGCAGGTGGGCCAGGTGGGCCGGGTGGGGCAGGGGGGGGCAGGACAAGGGGGTGACCTGACCCCTCCATGATGGCCGGCTGGACCCGTGCAATTATAATCGTGCTCACGGCAAGTTGCCCCGACGGCTTTCTGGATCAGTCTGGACACACCGTGACTAGGAAGAGAAGAGAATATCATTAGTGTCTTTCTGTGTGTGTGTGTGTGTGTGTGTGTGTGTCTGTTTGGTGTGTGTGTGTATGTGTGCATGAGTGTATGTGTGTGTGTGTGTGTGTGTGTGTGTGTGTGTGTGTGTGTGTGTGTGTGTTTGGTGTATGGTGTGTATTTGTGTGTATGATGTGTGTGTGTGCATGTGTGTGTGTATGTGTGCCTGAGTGTATGTGCGCGTGTGTACGTGTTTGAGGGGCAGTGAGGAGTATTACAACCAGAAACAAACAATTATATTAATTTTTTTTTCCTTTCACAATACATTTGTAAACATGTACAGCTTCACCCAGTGCCAAATTATGTACATAAGCCCAATTACAGAAAGAAAGAAAAACACAGCATGGAAAAATAACATGAAAATATTGGAAAAGACAGAAAAAGAGGGGAGGGGGAAACCCAAAGCGTCTGGCGACGGGCCGGGGCGTAAACGCTGTCACTCTTACGGGGCTCGGCACCAGTTTTAAGGTCGCAGCCCAGAGGGAGACTGCTGAGCTCAGCATACCGAGGAACAGCGCTGCCTAAAACAAGGTTAATGAGGGAGCGGTCCCACTAAACCAGGACCGGGCCTTTTTTTGTCTTTTCTCTCTCTCTCTCTCTCTCTCTCTCTCTCTCTTCCTCTCTCACTCTCTCACTATCTCCCCCCCTCTCTCTTCCTCTCTCACTCTCTCACTCTCTCCCCCCTCTCTCTCTCTCTCTCTCTCTCTCTTCCTCTCTCACTCTCTCACTCTCTCCCCCCTCTCTCCTTCTCTCTCTCTCACTCTCTCCCCCTCTCTCTCTCTCTCTTCCTCTCTCACTCTCTCACACTCTCCCCCCCTCTCTCTTCCTCTCTCTCTCTCTCTCTCTCTCTCTCTCTCTCTCTCGTAAACTCCAGTGTTACCTATAATGGGGTTTGGGGAAAATAAAAATAAATAAACGAATGAATAAAAGCGCTGGCCTCGTTGCCCGGCGCCGGACCTTGGTGATTGACTGGGCCGCCTGTGAGGGGAGGGCCTTGTAAAACCCCGTAAATAATGCATGCGCTACAAACTGTGATGCCCGGGCACTTCAGAGCAATTACAGGGACTGCATTAAAAAATAAATAAATAAACAAATAAGAAATAAATAAATAGACGAGAGGGAGGACAGATGGATAAATAAATATGTACTGCGTGTGCAGAGTGTTTGTAACGAAGCGTGGAATCTGTCTCTCTCTTTCTTTCTGGCTCTCTTTCACTCTCTCCCTCTCTCTCTCTCTATCTCTCTCTCGCTCCCTCTCTTTTTCTCTCCCTCCCTCCTTCCTACTGGCCTTTATTAAATAATTTACCAGTGATGCAAACACCGCTTTTGTGATCCATTCGTCGTGTTTGTCTGAAGTGGCAGGGGCAATCTGCAATCAGGAATGCAGGGAGCGTTTCGTTAATATTTTGAGTGGGCTGCATTTTATCCTTTTATTATTTTTTTTGAAAGTGCATGTAAAGTACTCCTTAATATGATTCTAGAGTCCTTTAGGATGTTACCGTTCAGTGAAAGTTATTTGTTGCCCTGTGGCAAAAAGGTTTGCAAATGACCTTAATGCAACAGCAAAGTGTTATTTATTTATTTAGTGGAAAAGGGGAAAACAGAAGGCCATGCTGTGGTAATCCCACACAACATCTACCTGAGCTCAGAGAGTTCTGGGTGTTAGCGGCGCTCGTGAAGCTAGCGCCCAGGTACAGCGTTCTATCAGTCACTTTCAGCAAACCATAATCAGAGCTCCTGAATAATAATAAAGATAAGAATGACCGCAACCTAACCCTCACCAGAACTCCTTATCCCCCCAACTTACCGGCCTGCCCTCCCCTCGACCCCCCCAGCAGATCAGCCAGCCCCCCCTTGCCCCCCCCCCCCCCCCCAGCAGACAGGCCGCACGCTGAGCACAGACCGATGTGCTAATGCTAATGGAGGGTGATGCACTCGCCCCGGGACGGGCCCTGAACTGTGTCTGAACCCCGTCTCCCGGGACACCGCTCTGCGGATCGCTAACCGGCTGGCCCGACCGGGACGGGAGAGGTGGGGGGGGGGGGGGGGGGGCGGGGGGGGGGCAGGGTGGGATGGGGGGGGTATGGTGTTGGACAGGCGGGGCGGGGTGGGACGGGTGGGGCAGGACGGGGAGGGGCGGGAAGGCCCCTCTCTTCGACGCACACCCCCCCCTCTCTCTCCCCCCCCCCGGCTGCGATTATGCGATGGGGAATTGGCCCATAACGGAACGGACGGGGGCAGCCGAAAACCGGGGGCTAAGAGCGCTGCCTGCTGGGTTCATTTTTACCCCAATAAGCCCCCTGCATTCCTCTCAGCCTCGCATACAGACACACCCAGCATGCCACACACTAAATATGTCTGATGTAGGATTTTAAAGTTTCATGGATTCCTGTTGTGTAGTGACGTATTTGTGTGTATGTGTGTGTGCGTGCATGCATGCGTGTGTACACAGTGGCCACTGAAGTGATTCATTCCAATGAGAAATTGTAATAAATTATTTGTAAATGGTAAAATAAATGTGAAGTGCAATGGTCAAATAAATATTTATATGTAAATATGCAGCAAATGTAGGCTGTGAAACTTTCACGCAACTGATTGCTTCGATGGTTGCTGATACGGAACACATTTACATGCAGCCAATATTCAGAATAAATGGGAACTCAGAATATCTGCGCACAGTACTTTCCCAATAAACTGTTCGCATGTGCGCGTTTTTACCATTCTGCAAACTCGCAGGAAAATGTGCAGTCTAATTCTCTCGGTGGAAGTAAATAGCTCTATAAATACGTTATGGTCGCGCTGATACAATGCGCTATCGCACCCGCTGATAATATTTCAATCTAACGGCTGCATCTGGAACGACGGATGACGGGGACTTTCCACACAAGGCTTGTATTAATGACACGACACACACCTCCAGACCTCTGCACACAAGCTACTGACCTCAGCAGCACAAGAGCAGTTCCTCTCATTCGCCTCCTTCTTTAATCCTGTAAGAACTGAGATCACTAATATGTGATTCGAATGCTCTCAACATTCTACTGCTGATGTAACAATCACTACCGGTAACTGTTCTGGTTCCAGAACACTGACCTGACCTATTCCACAAGGCCCACTATTCAAAGGGTTAAAAAAAGAGTTCTACCAGCGCAATGGACAATGGCACAGGTAATCCTTGAATGATTTTTTTTTTTTTCTGGTTAGGGGATGGGGAGACAACAAACAAGAAATTTTATTTAGGATTTTTTTTTTTGTTTGTTTGTTTCTTTGTCAGACTTCTGTCAGACAAGGCAGCGAAATCCCGTGGATCCCGCTGACGCTGGCTGGGAAGCCGCTAAGCAGGAAGTGGTCACATGTCGCGCGGAGCCGGCTGCTGGCGGGACGCACGTCCGTAAGCCCCTTTACGCCGGCAGGCTGTAGCGGCGCTGTCGGCGTGTGCACAGAGCCGCGACTCGACCGCTGACGGACAGGCCAGGCCCGCGCGCTCGCTGGCTGCAGGGCGCGTGGCTGAGAGGCAGAGAGGGCTGGCTGGCACATTGTGTCATCAGTGTTCTGACCCCTGAAGTTCAACTGAAAGACATGCACTTAAATTTCAAATTTTTTCTTGCCCACAAAATTATATATTCAAGATGAAATTGGTTCTTTAAGGTAGTGTGGTAGTCTTCAATGGCCATTTCCTTTTTAAAAAATGTTCTTACCTGTAGCGGTCTGCCAGGTGGGTTTGGGGTTGGGGTTGGAGTTGGAGCTGGAGTCGTGTCGCGCGGGGGCGTGTCTTCTGCAAGGACAGTTCAGTTAAAGATGTGGGGGGGGTGGCGGGGGGGGCAAAGGGGGGAGGACAGAATGGGGGAGGAGGCTTTCTTCTGGCAAAGTGCTCGTGGAACACGGGTCGGCCTGTCAGGCCTGCCTCTCATCTTCCGCTCGGCGGGTAATTAAATGGATTTCCTGTCTTGTAGCCGCCGAAAGGAACATGACCCTGCGCTCCGTGCGTGCGTGTCCCAGATGCACTTTAGGGCTCTCTCTCTCTCTCTCTCTTCGTCCCGGGGCTGCCCCCCCCCTCGCTCCATCCGTCCGCGTTCCGATGTCCGAAACCACGGCCCCGAACAAACAGGAGCTTCCCCCGGAACCCAGACCCCCATCTGGGCCCTGGGGTCCAGGCCATTGTCCCTGCTTCTGTAGGTCAATGGCGAAAAAGGTGTTACGCTCGCTAAACCCATGAGGATGTGTGTGTGTGTGTGTGTGGAGGGTAGGTGGGGGTGCATCTCCAAAAGAAAAGCTGTTACACCCTCTCGATCATTGGAGGAAAACGCGGTGTTCGATGGAGACAAATGTTCAACGGTTCAATGTTACAAATTGTTGCAAAAGGAACCTCTTTGCTGAGAGGAACGTGCAGTGCTGATGATCATGTGCAATAAACCAAAGCAAAAAAAAGTTTAAGTTTTCATCTTTCTATTATTCATTAGCAGACACTCTCATGTTGCGTGCTGTGCATGCTTTTAAAGCTGTAAAAGTTCAGGACTTTGCTCAGTTGAACAACTCCCCCGCCTGTGTTTTTTTATCCGGCACATTTACAGTTAGATTTTTTGGCCACTACTCCCACGTTCACCTGACTGTGTGACAGTGAGGACAGGAGTTTCACACCTACAGGTGTTTCGTGACACCTGAGTGGAATGTTCAGCCATTACTTAAAGAGTAAGTCAACGCAGGGTAGAAAAACTGCAGCTGCAGCTCTCCTGTGGGTTGAAATTTATCAACTAGGCTGCACTGCCGGCCACACCTGAAGTCAGTGATGTCAAAGCAGGTATTTTTCCATCGACAGCTGAGAGAAAATACCAGTAATGACACCATTGATTAGGTGTGGCCAGTAGTGCAATGAGAAGGAAAAACTTCACTCACACAGAGCGCCACAACTGCAGTTTTCTCCCCTGTGTTGACTCACTTCTCAGCTGTATAAGAAAGCATGTTAGGTGCGCTCCTGCAGTTGCCCTTGACTAAGGCACTGGCCTCAGAACTGGAGTCGGTCCCCGGGCGCTGCACTGTGGCTGCCCACTGCTCCTAAGTCACTAGGATGGGTCAAATGCAGAGGACAAATTACCCCACGGGGTTCAATAAAGTATATCTATCTTAAGCCAGTGGAATCAACCAGCAGGTTTTTGACCTGCAACATGTTGTATTGGTATGTACACAAATCTATGGTGGCTATGAGGCTCTGTGGTTTAGAATATGATTAATTAACCTTAGGATTCATGCTGAGGCACTTAAATAGGGGATAAGGGGGTAACAGTTTTGGGGTTTGGGGTTTTAGGGAGGGGGTGGTGGATGGGCACCATGTTTGTTTGGAGGGAAACGACACACACACCGCGTGGGCCTTTGATGTACATTCACAGGGTAGAGGCGGACGCCTCCACACACAGCTCAGATAAACGACATTTCTAATCTGCCGGCCCTGGCAGTTTATTTCGCCATCGCCATGGAAACCGTGACTGTTGATTAGAGGGAAACCGCTGCTCACCGGGGCGGGGTCAGCGGCGCCGCCCCCCCCCCCCCCAGCGGGAGCAGACCCGGCCGGCCGCCCCTCCTGTGGGGGGGGGGTGTCTCCTTTAACCGCGTCTCTCTGAAATCACACCGTCATTCACGGCGGCGACGGCATCTCGAGACGGATCGGGGGAGGGGAGGGGGGAGGGGTTTGGCGAGGCCGGCCGCCGTGGCCAAACGGATATACGGATAGCCGCGCGCACGCCTGATCACCGGCTCGTCCCGGGGTCACGGATAAACGGCAACGATCGAAGAGCGGGGGTCGTGGGGGGGGGGGATACGTCGCTCGATTGCCACGGCGACGAGGAGCCCGCCCCGCCGCCGTCCGGGCCGCAAATTGAGAGCTGCCAATCAAAGAGCCGGCGCGGCGGGACGGCGGCGCATTCGTTAGCGGCGGCGTTTGGAATGCGGCGAGGCGTCCGCGGTGGGGCGGGCGGCCGACCCGTGTGATCCGAGCAGGAAGCCGAAGGAAGCGGCCGCGGCGCGAGGGCCAGAGAGAGTTTTTTTTTTTTACGAGCAGCGGAACGAATGTAAACACAAGCGAGGCCCAGGCTATGAATATATTCATCGCTCCGAACCAGAGGCATCGCACCAGAGGGGCTTCAGGGCAGGACAGAGGACCTTGACCCCCCCGCCGAAAATCTCTGACCCGTCCGCTAATTGCAAACAGCGAACCCCCGCACCCCAACCCGCCCTGTTTTTATTTTATTTATTTATTTATTTATTTATTTATTTTTTAAAAGCGGATTTCAGACTCATTTAGTTTGACTAAGAGGACGAAAAAAAGAAGAAAATAAAGCAGAGGGTCATTATTTATTTTCCATCTCCGCGATCAGCGGGCTGTTTAGTCTAGACCCCGGGGTCTGAGCGGTTTGTTGGTTGACGAAAAGCTTTTCACCATCTCTGGGGGGGAAAGCAGAAACAGATTTTTTTTTGTGCAGATGAGAGGATTATAAAGACGTTGTGCTCCACGAGGGGGGCGGCGGAGGGGGGCGGCTGTCGCCTCGTCCAGGGGCAGCCGCCACCTCGGCTATGCGGGGACGCCGTAGGTCGTCTTATTACCGCGTTAAAAAACGAGAGCGGCCCGATCGACGGTCTTCCCCGAGAGCAGCCCGATCAGCGGTCTTCCCCGAGAGCAGCCGGATCAGCGGTCTTCCCCGAGAGCAGCCGGATCAGCGGTCTTCCCCGAGAGCAGCCGGATCAGCGGTGTTCCCCGAGAGCAGCCGGATCAGCGGTCTTCCCCGAGAGCAACCGGATCAGCGGTGTTCCCCGAGAGCAGCCGGATCAGCGGTCTTCCCCGAGAGCAGCCGGATCAGCGGTCTTCCCCGAGAGCAGCCGGATCAGCGGTGTTCCCCGAGAGCAGCCCGATCAGCGGTCTTCCCCGAGAGCAGCCCGATCAGCGGTCTTCCCCGAGAGCAGCCGGATCGGCGGTCTTCCCCGGCATTAATACCGTATGACAGGCGGGAGAAGGGGGGGGGGGGGGTTTGTGAAACGCAAATGGCTCCGACGTTTCTCACGTCTCCGCCATGGTTGTTTCGCCGATTTCCTTTAGGCTGAAACCATGTGAACCAACTGCCATCTTGTTTTTTTTTTTTTTTAAACATTTTTTACATTTTTTTGCTGTGTGTCTGCTGATTCACAGTATATGTATCATTTTCAATTTTTTTTATTATTTTAGTTTATTTTTTTCCCCCAGGGAGATGTTCTAACTTTATTGCAATCTGACAGGATAATTGTTACCGAAGGAATGCCTGTTTGCTGTCTTGTACTACCCCCCTACTTTCTTCATTCCTCAGTTTTATTGTTGTGGACAAACCAAATCACAGAATCACATTAAAGGTGTGGAGAATTCTGCATTTCTGCATTCAAGCTGTAAGGAAAAAAACTACTGACAACTGCACAAAAGACTTTCTGAACTACTGGAACATGGACACACCCCCCACAGTAAGGTTTTCAGTGCTAGAACAGTCTCTTGGGATTAAAAAAAAACATTATGGCAAAAATAGATACTACTTAGTTTTTGCCCTGCCAAACTACAGTAGCTACTTTGTGTTAGCTCAGTGGAAGTGTAATGCAACAACCTTACAGAGTTTATAAAGCTTCATATGACATACAAATGCCCTTTGTAATTCCAGGTAACATGCACTGTAACATGCATATGGATTCATGCAAATATCCATGGACTTTTTTCCCAAATGAAGTTCAGCAAGCTGGCATGCAAATCAGAGGTTTCAACCAGTTTTGTTCCAGGGATTCCCCCATGTGTAAAAAGAATTTACACATTTAAATATGTAATATCATTTCCCCAAATCTATATCTAGTCATTGCATATACAGTCTGGCCAAGGAGCTCCTACAGTACCTGAAAGGTCCCCCTGTTGAAAGCACAGGACTCAAATGAACGGTAAAAACCTTTCCTGAAACTCCTAAGACAGAAATCACATTCGCATTTGTTTGTAAGTCAAAGTTGGAGACGGACGTCCATGTCTCTGCCTTTTTTAGACATCCCTAAGGGTTAACACAGGGGGTCTGAAACTGTGGCTCTGCTGGTTATTCTGCTTTTACCAAAAAATCAGAACCCACTTCAGACCATAGTAACCGTAAAAAGTAAAAAGTGTAATAAACTGCCTTAATTGATTAATTAAGTGCAGAGTTACAACAAAAACCAGCAAAGCCCCTGAGATGGCGGTCTCTGTACCAATTCAGAAAGCTTTCCAATGAAAGACTTTTCCAAATGTACGCACAACAGAGGAGAAAGTTTTAGATTTTGTTTACTGTTCGACCGAACTCTGTATTCATTGCGTATTTGTTTTATTTTGTCTTCACAGGCTTGGGTGAACTGTACGTATCCAGTTGTGCTCAAGCAGTGCGTGAATGCCTTTGTATAAACAAATGAAATTAATTAAAAAAATATCTTCTATCAATTCTTTGAACTTGAGGAAGAAAACATTTTGAAAACAATCAAATTCTCAGTTGTTCAAAAAGGCAAATATTGTGATTTCGCTGTATTAAATTAATTGCAAGGGAATTAATAAAAAAACAACATATTTGTAATGAAAACTGGAGTTTGTTTTCTTTTCACTTTGATTGGCCTGAAGTGTCAAAGATTGCTTTCCCAAACTCTTATTAATGAACAACAACTCGCATTATAATGAAAATGTCTTCATGTTTTACTTGCTGAATTTATTCCGAATTGAAACACTAATTTACATCTTACTTCCCCCGTCGTTTCATTTGGAACACTGTCAGTTTAAATGTTACCCTTGTACCGTTTGTGCTCTTTTAATTACAAGATTAATCACAATCGAATTTTTAAAATCATCTGACCACCATTATTTTAATGCAGCCACAGCAGAAAAGCAGTCCTCAACACGGTCCCAGGCCCTTTCGTTGGAATGAGGTAATGATTTTTCTCCCCCCTCCCACCCCCCCTCCCTCTCCAAAAATGTGGGGAGGGAGGGTCGCAGCAAATCCCAAATCCTTATTCTTCTGAACATACCTCCTTAAACCTTTTATATATATATTTTTTTATATACACAGGCTGCCTTTCTCCTGCTTTCCCTCAGAGTCTGTGCTCTGAATTTAGACGAGGCCATCGTGACAGGGCAGAGAATCAGAGAACATTGCCTTGCGTTTCCTGAACGGGTGAAGTTACAGACTGGCACTGACGGAGGAAGTGCTCTTCTCTCTGAAAATGGTGAGTTATCACGCGAGAAAACAGGTTTCCTGTACGCTGAGATCCAATCATATTAGCATTCTTGACTTGTGTCAGTTGTGCTGAGTAACGACAGAATGCAGCTCTGACACTATATTCATCCTTATACATATCAACAATATCAATGCATGACTTGAATGTAAACCAAGAAAACTCATGTTACAAATGTGGCTTTGAAACGTATAATGTTATAACCTCTATTGAACAATGTGTGGAAATATACTGAAAATATACCACTAATTAAAGCCACTTTGGTCTCATGGACTATATCTGAATTTTACCAGAACAGAATTTATAATAATAAGAACATGACAATACGGGAGCATACAGTAATATTTCTGGAGTACCTCCATGTATTCAAATGCATTATCCAATTTATTCCAGCATATTTTTCAATGCATGGTAATTTGGTTGTGTGGTATGAGTATACTTTCAATGAATCCAAGAGAAAGAAGGAGCTTAGCTCCAGCTTCTCACCTGTTTCCCAAAGCTGATTCATCACTGAACAAATTCAAAGTTTTAGTTCCTACAAAAAAAAAAGAGAAAAAAAGAAGGTAATTGCTAAAAGTTTGTTGTCATTACACTGTGGAGATACAGATTATGCTATCCTTCTCAAACATTCATAAAAAAAAAAAAATGCACAAGGACATTTGTAATTAAACTCGGTTAACTACCCTGTAGTTCTTGATAATTAGCGCAGGCTGCATGGGATGGTAATGTGACACAGCAGTATTTTGATGGCCTGGATAAATGACAAAGACAGCGCGCAGAGACGGACTCTGACTATGACTCATCAGCCCCTTTTTCTGAGGGAATCTGGCAAACTCATTTTAAAGGACAATAACTCATCTGCTTTCAGCGAAACGATCGCCCGCATGAATCTCTCCAGTCCGAGAGGCACATCGGGGGATGGGGGGGATGGGGAAGGGGGGGGGGGTCACCTAGGGGCTGCACAGTGGTGCAGTGGGTAGCACTGTTACCTCACAGCACGAAGGTTCTGGGTTCGAATCCTGATCAGAGCCCCTCTGTGTTGAGTTTGCAAGTTCTCCCCGTGCCCGCATGGGTTTCCTACCACAGTCCAAAGACCTGCAGGTTAGGTTAATTGGCAAGTCGAAATGACGCCTAGGTGTGAGTGAATGGTGTGTGTGTGTGTGTGCCCTGTGATGAACTGGCGAACTGTCCAGGGTGTGTTTCTGCCTCTTGCCCAGTGCATGCTGGGATAGGCTCCAGCATGTCCCGTGACCCTGACCAGGAACAAGCAGGAATAAATAATGGATGGATGGATGGTTTTTTTGCACCTAAGCGATACCACACAAGGTGGTGAGCTTGAATGTTACTGTAAAATACAAAAAAGGACTACAGGACACACAGCACACATGTTAGCACTTGATGCTTACGGTAAACCTTTTGGTTTCCATAGAAGCACACCAATGGAGAAGGCCATCTTGACTCAAAATCAAGTAGCACTGGCTCAGTGGCTCAAGGCCTGTTAGCGGACGCTAAGAGAGTTTAAAGATAATTATTGACAGAATAAGCTGGGCCACATGAGTAGGTTGGAAGCCCCAGCAGGTGGCTGTTCTCCCACAGTAGGGTCCTAATTATCTCAAACAAAGTAATTCATAAAACTTAACGGACCAACAAGACCACTCCAGGGAAGACAGGAAGAAAAAAAAAAAAAAAAACTAGCGTGGACTAATACATTCGTCATCATAATTAATCTAGCTGACTACAAACATTGACAGAGCCCGTTTTTTAATTAATTGATTAATCGTAGGAAAAAAAAAATTTCTATAAAAACCGCACCGAATATTAAAATGTGGGCTCCCTGTAAATATTTGACGGGCCTGCTTGCATGCACACGCACGGACACTGTGCTGGAGGTGCGCCAGCTGAACCAACAAAAAAGGCGTTAAGCTATGAAGCAGCCGTAGAGCACGTGAGGTAATCCATGTCAGAGGATTTAATGAGGATGACTGCGAGAGGATGTCCGGCAGAAGTGCTTCAGTCTGCTTTATATTGAAGTGACTGATTTTCATGTTTAGCTTACACACAGGCAGGGGGGAAACTATCTGTTGACGGTGCTTTGTTGCATGCTGTGATCTTGCGTGTAATCAATGGCAGTTCTCACACCTAACAATTAGGATTATTATGAGTCGTTTTTTAAAAGGTAAAATTAATGGGCGAAAATTTTTTATCCTAATATTTTTTCCCCTCCGCAGTCAAAATCACAGATTGACTAGACATGCACACACACTTTCTCACACATACAGTGCATGCACACACACACATTCTCACATATAAAATGCATGCATGCACACATTCTCACACATGTAATGCATGCAAATTCATTTTCACAGAAACAAGACATGCACACACACATACATTGTCATACATACAATGCATGCAAACGCATTTTTACACATGCAGAACATAAACACACACATTTTTACATATATAATGCATGCACACACACATTCCCACACATACGGGACATACACATTCTGACACGCACAGTGCATGCACATGCATATTCTCAGACCTGGCAATAAAACATTCCAAGGTCTGGCACTCAAACGTACTAAGAATCTCAACTCTGTGTGTGTGTGTGAGTGTGTATGTGCGTGTGTGTGTATGTGTGCATGCATGCATGTGTGCGTGAGTGTGTAGTATGTGTGCGTGCGTGCATATGTGTGTGTGTGTATGAATCGAACCTGTAGTTCATTTTGTAGTTGTCCATGACCATGAAATGCACTTTTTGTACATCGCTTTGGATAAAAGCGTCTGCCAAATAAATGTAATGTAATGTAATGTATGCGTGTGTGTGTGTGCGCGTGCGTGTGCATGTGTAGTATGTGTGCGTGCGTGTGTGCATATGTGTGTGCGTGAGTGTGTTTGTGTGCATGTGTAGTATGTGTGCGTGTGTGTGCATATGTGTGTGTGTGTGTATATGTGTCTGTGTGTGAATGTGTGTGTCTACAGTATATGTGTGCGTGTGTGTGTGTAGTATGTGTGTGTGTGTATATGTGTTTGTGTGTGAATGTGTGTGTCTACAGTATATGTGTGCGTGTGTGTGTGTAGTATGTGTGTGTGTGTGAATGTGTGTGTCTACAGTATATGTGTGCGTGTGTGTGCATATGTGTGTGTGTGTGTGTGTGTGTGTGTGTATGTGTCTGTGTGTGAATGTGTGTGTCTACAGTATATGTGTGCGTGTGTGCGCATATGTGTGTGTATATGTGTGTGTGTGTGTGTGAATGTGTGTGTCTACAGTATATGTGTGCATGTATGTGCGTAGTATGTGTGTGTGTGTATATGTGTGTGTGTGTGTGAATGTGTGTGTCTACAGTATATGTGTGCGTGCGTGTGTGTAGTATGTGTGTGTGTGTGCATGTGTGTGTGTGTGCATGTGTGTGTCTATAGTATATGTGTGCGTGTGTGTGCATACGTGTGTGCGTGAGTGTGTTTGTGTGCGTGTGTGCGCATATGTGCCTGCGGCTGCAGAGGGTTAACAGAGGGGCTGTAAACGCTGAGCTATCCTGACCTTAACCTGCGCGGCGCTTTCCCCTGCGCGGCGCTTTCCCCTGCATGGCGCTTTCCCCTGGCCAGTTCAGCCAATGAATCGGCCCTCCAATAAATCCCGCTGGGCGGGTAATCCCTTTCCCATCTCCGGAGAGACACTTTCCGTAATGAAATGTTGTCAAGTCCCCCCCCCTCCACCCCCCACCCCCCACCCCTCCCCGCCTCCTCTCCTCAGTGTTTCCACCTCCCTCAGCGCAGGCTTAGCGTCCCCATCCTCGCCCCCCCCCCCCCCCCCACACCCACCCACTTTAAAACACTCACCCACCTGGAGGGGGGGTGGGGGATGATTGGAGGTGTGTGCGGTGTAGTCCTCCATGGTTAAAGCCGGACCTCAACACCCATTTTCAGAGGAAATGTAGTTTTCTCTTCTCAGCGTGACCGTGGAGCTCCTGGGGAACAGACACGCCCGAGTTAGACTCTAGACCGCTTGAGCGCGATGTCACGAACAGACTCACAAACCGAAGTGCTGCCTGCGTTCGACGTCTGCGCTGCAAAAACCAAAAACAAAAAGAAGTTTTACGATCTTTCAATCTTTACGAGTACTTTAGTCTGTCTAGTTTTAATTCCCGATGTGGCACTCTTGACCTGCCACCTAATCGTTCCTTGATTTATTGGGTAAAAACTGTTCTCTCCCTCTCCACCTCAGCTGATTTGTGGTGAGCATTTTGGCACAAAATGGCTGCCATTCTTCACCCAGGTGGGTGCTGCACATTAGCGGTGGTTGAGGTGAGTTTCCCCCTCATGACTGTAAAGCACTTTGAGCGTCTGGAAAAAGTTTGTATAAATGCTTTGTTTCATTCATTCATTCATTATTATATTTAATTAAAAATCTTATTTCTATAACTTTTCATGCTAAACAAGACAAAATGATTGGCAATGAGGTAAGACAGTTTGACTTACTGCATGGTTTGCTAATGGGGGGGAGACAATTTCACTTGTCAAGCAAACAGTAACTCAAAACAAGCTATTGGTTTCTACTTGTGAGAAGAAAATAAAATTGTGTCATTGCAAGGTTAAAACACTTGTTAAAACAGACTTTTTTGCAACTGGATCGCAGGTCACCACCATTATTCGCTGAAGCTGCTGATTGGGCGATTGTTCGACATGTGATTCTTACATCAATCACTTCCCAGTTTGTTCAAGGGAAGCACATCTGCAGAAGTAAAGCAAATGAATCTTGAGGTTTAGTGTGAGTTGCAGTTATGAAAAAATGTTGAATGAATCTTGCTGACAAGTTTGATATGCCTTTAAAATATATATAATATATATAAAAAACAACAGACCTGAATCTGAGCCTATCACATTGCAGACTGCCATTCAATGGAATAATGAACACAAACAGTTTTTTTTTTTCATTTTTCTATTATCCAACAATATCCCATAAACACATAATATTGTATAAACAGTAAAACAATTTATTTTGAGCTTGCATTAGTTTTTTTTTTTTTTTGGAATTAAGAACAAACCATAATGGGGTAGGATTAAATCCAGGCCAAGGGTATTAAGATGGATCAAATTGTGTCAGGAATTATGCATGTGTTCAAAAGGACTTAACAAAACATATTTTGTAATAATGTGCATATCAAAAAAAAAACTGTTTTGCGAAGCAAAGTTTCATAATTATCTAGCATGTGATTTGTTAATGAAGCAGTTTGGCAACAAGTATTCTTTCAGCAATATAATTAAATTTTTACTCCAAGTAATTCATTTATGTAGAGGCATTCTCATTGCCCCTCTTTGTTGATAGTAAACAAACAGGTTGTACGGGGGGCAGGGTGGGGGGGGTGGGGGGGGGGTGATCGCTGGTGTTGTCCCGCTGGACATATGACATGCGTGGCTGCAGGGCGCTGAAGCGTATTTCTGCCCCCCCCCAACGCCCCCCCACGTGTGCACGCATCTTCTCCACAGTGGCCTCAGGCTCATTGGTGGGAGGGCAGGGGGGGTCGGGGGGGGGGGGGGGGGGGGGGGGGGGGGGGCATGATTTCACGCGACCCAGCCCGCTGCTTTGATCTCCAGAGGCGGCCTCGTCATGTGACCCTACGCACGCAACACCCCGAGCAAATGGCAACCTTTGCCAGGCTTACCCCCCCGCAACCCGCGCCACCGTGTCGTACTGACTGCGAATGCCAATGCCCCTGTGCATTCTGGGAGATGCAAACCATTTCATATCCAAAGGGGATGCTAGTGTTAAACAGTTTAACCTTCAGGGTCCAAGTTGAACTATGCGGTTGTTCCCTGCACTTGGACCGGTACTTCTCTCTAGGGGTTTTCAACACACTTGTTCCTGGTTATGGTTATACACTTTGCTGTACGTCGCTCTGGATAAGAGCGTCTGCCAAATGCCTGTAATGTAATGGACAAGGGGATAAACACACTTGCTAATTAACGGGAGGGTTGTCTGAGTCTTGAGCTGACTCCTGTTATTTTTCTGATTCCCTAGTTATGTTTTGATGCCCCCCCCCAAACTCAGGTGCCAGGTGTGCATGTTGGACAGGTTTAGGATTATTATTTTAACTAAGTGATGTATCCCTGAAAGCGATAACACATTCACATAAACGTATGCATTAAAAACAACTAACTACAACTTGGTAAATGGTAAATGGACTGCATTTATATAGCGCTTTACAATTGATGCCTCTCATTCGCCAGAGCAGTTAGGGGTTTAGGGGTTAGGTGTCTTGCTCAAGGACACTTCGACATGCCCAGGGCGGGGTTTGAACCGGCAACCCTCCGACTGCCAGACAATCGGTCTTACCTCCTGAGCTATGTTGCCCCTACAACTTGCCGTATTTCTGCAATAGCCAATCTGAAAATTGTTCCTCTATTAATAGCTAACCCAAACCTGAAAACAGCTTATCACCTCAAAAAAAAGAGAGACAGATTTACGCAAGTACTCTCTTTTATCGATCGATTATCCTCCATAGTTCATTTGTGCTTTGAAAAATATTAATTTCGTTGAGGCGCTGAAAATGAATGGGAGTGAATTGGGAGCTGGACACCTGGGAGGAACAGCCAGGAGGAGCAGGGGCAGCTGATGTTGCTAGTATTCACGCTACGCAAATACAATGGGTTAAGCCCTAAAAAATTACTTGCATTTTTACCAGAGTGAAATATCCATCTAAAACTTGCTTTTTTTTTTGGTGGTTAGCAGCCAAGCTCAAAACCTCTCGACTCCACAGAGTGCAGCGTGTAATTCTCTTCCCACCTCCTCTACACACGCGCGCAGACACGCACCGCTTCGACCTCTCGTCCCCCGGAAAACTCCGGATGTTTCCACGCCGGGAGGGCTCCTGCTTGTTAGGCGTGACCTCACACTTAACCTCTGTCTCCCCGGGTAATTAACGCGCGCCTTCGTTTTCGCGTTTGAAGTCAAAAACGCGCGTGACACCGCCAGGCTGCGTCCAGGCTGTCCGCCGCGTTCCCCGGGGGTGAGGCCCCGCCCCCGCGCATGTTACTCTCTCAGATATTATTATTGTTTTTGTTAATTGGCCTCATTAGTCAAACGCTCCCCCCTCGGCTCCCGTGTCCCGTGCGCTAAGCAGGCAGGGTAAGGGAGGGGAACGAGTCAGGACGTTTTTACAGACCCCGGTGACGCCATTACTGCGACCTGTTCACAACATTACTGCGACCTGTTCACAACATTACTGCGACCTGTTCACAACATTACTGCAACCTGTTCACAACATTACTGCGACCTGTTCACAACATTACTGCAACCTGTTCACAACATTACTGCAACGTGTTCACAACATTACTGCAACGTGTTCACAACATTACTGCAACGTGTTCACAACATTACTGCAACCTGTTCACAACATTACTGCAACGTGTTCACAACATTACTGCAACCTGTTCACAACATTACTGCAACCTGTTCACAACATTACTGCAACCTGTTCACAACATTACTGCAACCTGTTCACAATATGCCTGTTCACAACATTACTGCAACCTATTCACAACATTACTGCAACCTATTCACAACATGCCTGTTCACAACATTACTGCAACCTGTTCACAACATTACTGCAACCTGTTCACAACATGCCTGTTCACAACATTACTGCAACCTGTTCACAACATTACTGCGACCTGTTCACAACATTACTGCAACGTGTTCATAACATTACTGCAACCTGTTCACAACATTACTGCAACCTGTTCACAACATGCCTGTTCACAACATTACTGCAACCTGTTCACAACATTACTGCAACCTGTTCACAACATTACCACAACCTGTTCACAACATTACTGCGACCTGTTCACAACATTACTGCAACCTGTTCACAACATTACTGCAACCTGTTCACAACATGCCTGTTCACAACATTACTGCAACCTGTTCACAACATTACTGCAACCTGTTCACAACATTACCACAACCTGTTCACAACATTACTGCAACCTGTTCACAACATTACTGCAACCTGTTCACAACATTACTGCAACCTGTTCACAACATGCCTGTTCACAACATTACTGCAACCTGTTCACAACATTACTGCAACCTGTTCACAACATTACTGCAACCTGTTCACAACATGCCTGTTCACAACATTACTGCAACCTGTTCACAACATTACTGCAACGTGTTCACAACATTACTGCAACCTGTTCACAACATGCCTGTTCACAACATTACTGCAACCTATTCATAACATTACTGCAACCTGTTCACAACATTACTGCAACCTGTTCACAACATTACTGCAACCTGTTCACAACATTACTGCAACCTGTTCACAACATGCCTGTTCGCAACATTACTGCAACGTGTTCACAACATTACTGCAATCTGTTCACAACATGCCTGTTCACAACATTACTGCAACCTGTTCACAACATTACTGCAACCTATTCACAACATTACTGTAACCTGTTCACAAAATGTAATTTTTTTAAAATAGCTTAGGTCAAAGATGTGGACACAATATCTTCACATTTTTACCCTCTCCAAACCATACTGTTCCACCTTTGTCATAAAATAGATCAATAGTGAGCAATCTGTTTTCCCACTCAAGAAAAAAGAAATGAAAAAAAAAAATGTGTTTGAGACCCTGGAAATCAACCAACAATATTTTTACAACTTGCACAACATAAAATCTTCTCATTTCTGAGCGAAGTGACAGTACATACACTACATAACATAAAATATAAATGTATATATATATATATATTAATATATAAATATTAACGGTAAGGCTTATTGTGGAAAGGAATGGAGGTAATATTATCGCAATGTAAAAGGGGAATAATAAAGTACCTTTCTACATTAACACTAAAACTGTCAGGCACATAAATTTCCCAACATGCACTTCATTTTATTTTATTTTTTCAAGGCCACCGTGAAAGATGTGTCGCTGACGTGTTCGCTGTGCCTCCCTTTACGCTAAATCAGGAAACAAACATCGCAGTAATTTATTTCCGCCTAATCTGCCGCACGCAGTCAAAATAATGAATAAATGTGACTTTCTGTCAGGTTTCAACCGTTCCACGCACACTGTGTCATCATATCCAGGCCTGTTTATTCTGTGAAATGACACTATATCTTTATGCTTGACTGGGAAATGCACCTGGAAGTTTTTTTTTTTTTTCTTCCTGGTGCTTTATATTGCACACTTAAGGGCCTTATGAATATGGGGTTTTGGTCCTACCCACTGCAGCTGTCAGTTTTCATTCTAATCTGCAATTACTGCGTGTCCTCCATACTATTTTCAAGTGTTTTGTTTTTTCGAATATAATCACAATAATGTTTGGCATTTCCACCAATTTCATTTACGTGGGTCTTTGGGTTCGGAGTGATGAAAGGTTGACATAAACCATCCTTGTCAGAAGGCAGAGGGGGTAATACATCCTTTTGAGAAATGCCATTTATAAATATCCCACTCTTCCCTAATATAAACCTTCATGGTCAGTGACAGAGCAGTCAGTGCACTGAGAGCTTTTTATTGCCATTGAACATGAATTGACAAAGGCCTCCTCCTACCAGGGCACACGATAGGCTCACAAAATCCAAAACCCACCAATAAGACTAAGGGGAAATAGACCAATAGGGAGTCAAACTGGGGGAGAATTTAATTTAATTTAATTGAATGGTACTGAACAGGAGGGAACTGAACACAGTTTTAATCTATCAACAGCTTCCCCGCTGTGGCCATGGCCTGCTTTGACCTGTCAGGAGAGGGTGCCCCACCACCGCCCTGTGTTCCTGACCCCACAATGCACCCAGGACACAGCTCTGAAAAGAGCACCACTAATTGCAGCAAACCCGTTTACAGTGAACTTCCTTTTTTCAGTGGTGAATGGAGTATTGGAAGCGTACCAAGTTCTCCCTACTGCTTAGGCTAATATTTGTAAAAAATAAAATAAAAAAAGGATTAAAAACTTAAAGTTTACAGTAAAAAAACAAATAAATAAACCGTGTAAAAAAAATATCATGCTGTTGATAAACAATGCTAGACAATGGCAAACCTTGCTGTGACAAGGAAAATGGTAATCCTCAGATCAAATCAGATTTATTTGTTTGGCACGTTGCACAAAAAATGACATGACCGGCCAGCTGTGAGGCAGACCCCATCTTAACGCTGCCCACAGAGGCAAGCCTTGGGGCAGCATTCGGATGAGGAAAGACCTGCAGCGTCGGAGCAAACGGGAAGGTGGGGAAACCTTCCCAGGAGCCAGATTCAACAGGACACCTCATCCTCCAGCTAGCTCAGGGTTCGAAATTCTTAAGCTTTATTATTTGAAATCGATAGTATCTGCAGACAGAATAATCCAAGAATTATTTTTTTCTTTTCTATTTTAAACGCTTTTCCCAACCCTAACCCTAACCCTAACCCTAACCCAAACACTGGAGCAGTACCTTAACAGGGTGAGCCTCCCGGCAGTCCTGGGATCCGAGAAGCTCTCTGGTTTGGTGCAGAACCCCACTGGTGTAAAAGGTCTGGCGTTGGCAGCCTGTGGCCTCCAGGGCATCCCGACAGGCTCTGAGAGGAAGCCAGAGTTCCCCCCACCCCCCGGCCCCCTCACCCCAAAAGCCTGCGGAATCCAGGATGTCATCCGGCCCAGGAGACCAACAGGGGGGCCAGGGTGGTGTAACCCCCCCCAAACTGTGAGCGGCTCCATCGAGACGAGGGGGGGCTTTGGGGGGGGGGGGGGGGGGGGGGGGGTGGGGTTGTCACACATCGGGGGAGTCGCACGCCAGGGTGCCGGGTCTATTTGAAGGGACTGTCAAAGCTGACCGTGTGTGCAAACTTCCCTCCGGCAAGGTGAAACGGAGAGAGAGAAAAAAGAAAAAGAAAAAGAAAAAAAAACCCCTCTCTGCCAATCCTTGGAGAGCAATGGCCGAGAGCTGGCCAGTTAATAAGCGAGGGATTTACAAAAAGAAAAAGTAGTTTAGAGCGACCATTTTAAAGGTCAGCTCCGTAGTATTTAATAACGTCCTTCTTATTAAAGCCCGTTTCTGCGCGTTTTTTTTTTTTCCGGCGAGTTTGTCTTTCCCTGCGTTCCGAGCCGAGCAGCTAGCGTCCGATTCCGTGTGACGCGCGCGCGTAGTTAGCGGAGCACGTGTGACACTGTCCATCACTGTCAAAGGAACGGAGTTAGCGACGGCAGCCACGTCCTCCCCTCACGGTGGATCTGTGCTAGTCAGCCAGCGCGCTGCGCTGCGAGCTCGTGAGCATCAGATAACCTACAGAGAGAGAAAACGAGCCGTTAGGTTTACAAAGCTGTCATCATGTCGCAGTTTCGCTCCAAATTGCGCAGCCTCCCAGTTGATTTTCCTCCACATCAATGACTTCCCTAATTAATTTTTTTTATCTATTAATATTTATGTGTGAGAGGGGCAGGAAAAAAAAAAAAAGATTCATTAATAAGAAAAGTTAATAAGTTGTCATCAGGAAATAACAATTTTTTTCATGATTTCATCTTGATGCGAATCGTGACAACAACCTCCCCAATGTCTTTTTTTTTGGAGAGGGTGTTGGCAACATGGATTGAAAATCAGGCCACTCATGAATATTGAAATCCCAGACAACTCCAGGCTTTAAAAAAACATTTAAAATCCCCTTCCTTGCTTCTTGTTCCAGCCTGTGTCGATAAATACTTATATGGGCACAGTCACAGTGTCATTACCCATGATTCCAGTGGAGAGCAGACCCAGATACCAGCTCAGTGATGGCCCAGTGCTGGCCCATTACATTACAGGCATTTAGCAGACGCTCTTATCCAGAACGACTTACACAACTTTTTTACACAGCATTTACATTGCATCCATTTATACAGCTGGATATATACTGAAGCAATTCAGGTTAAGTACCTTGCTCAAGGGTACAACGGCAGGAATCGAACCTATGACCTTTCGGTTACAAGCCCAGTTCCTTACCCACTGTGCTACACAGCCGCCAAATGCAGGCCCGCACTTGCCACTTCAGTTGGCCCACATACCGCCAGGGAATGAAGGCGATGAACCCAATCTGGGTCTGGCCGCCAGAACACAGCCACAGCTCAGCCTCGATGAGAGTGTGTTGCAGGTGTGATATGCATTTGGCCCACGTTTGGCCCAGAATCCAAATGACGTGATAAACCTTAAATGTGGGCTGGTTACGGTTGGGGCCACTTTTGGCCCAAAATTTCAATGCCACACAAACCCTTACATGTGGTTGGTTGCATTTGGGCCATGTTTGGCCCACAGTACCCTTGCCATTGGCATCCCAGATAGCGAGCGACCCTGGGCCAGGTCTGGGCCGATTCTGGCCCGGAGTCAGCGCTGCAGATCTGGGCTGGAGTCGCTTGCTATCGGGGATAACAGGCCCCTTGTGGTGCCTGAACTGAACCGTATTTGGGCCCGGGACCGTCTGCTGACTGGGGAAGGGCAGAGATGGCCACACATGACTGCTGATGCTCGATTCTCTGTCTCCATCAGCAGAGCGGACCAGAGAGCGTGACAGAGAGCGGGGGTGGGGGGGGGGGGGGGGGGGGGGTGGGGGCAGGATCGCACACGGAAAAGCCAGTCTGTGATCCGTCTGCCCACACGATCCAAAAATCCATCTAACCAAGCGCAGTCTCATCCGTCAGTAACAGGCTAGTCACTAATCTCCAGAGCCCTTCCAATGAGAAAAAAAATGGATGCCAGGTGACAAAAAAGAGGAAGAGGGAGATAGAGAGAGGGGGGAAGAGACAGAGAGAGAGAGAGAGAGAGGGAGAAAGAGAGGGAGGGAGAGAGAGAGAGAGAGAGAGGGAGAAAGAGAGGGAGAGAGAGGGAGGGAGAGAGAGAGAGAGAGAGGGAGAGAGAGAGCGAGCGAGAGAGAGAGAGAGAGGGAGAGAGAGAGGGGGGAAGAGGCAGAGAGAGAGGGAGAGAGAGAGAGAGAGAGGGAGAGAGAGGGAGAGGGAGAGAGAGAGAGAGGGACAGAGAGAGCGAGAGGGAGAGAGAGAGAGAGCGAGAGAGAGACTAGATAAACATTCAGACCATCCTGTGGCTGTGTGGTCGTCTGCCTGGTCTCCTCTCTATTGTCTCACAGCCCATACGGCTCTACTCACTGAAACGCGATGGGCGTTTTAATTTATTTTATTTTATTTCTTTTTTTAAGCGTGTGTTTGTGCCCCACCACAAAGCGAAAGGTTGGCCGCACACTCGCGCCGCTCCGGCTGGCGGGGCGGAGGGGGTGGGGGGTGGCAAGCGTAATCAAACTCGGCACCCGCGGCTGTTTCAGCCAGAATGGCGTCTGGAGCGGATCGCTTCCCTCCGCGTCGGCCGATGAGCCGAGAGGCCGTTTGCATGATGTCCCCTAAGTGGGAATCTCCCTGTTTTAGATCCCCCCCCCCCCCCCCAACTCTGTAAGTGGACCCTGGGGACGGCAGGCCCCCCGCCGTGAATCGCGATCAGGCCTGGAATGCGCCGCGGAACGTTCCGGAGAAGCTCCATTTGCGCTCCAACGGTCCGGGCGAGAAGCGAGAATCTCCTCGCGTTGTTTTTCACTTCATAATGGCTTAGAAATGACCTCGTCAAACTCCGCCAGGACCCCGCGCCGTCATAAAAAAAGCAAAAAAAAAAAATAAACAAATAAAAAATAGGAAAGAGAGAGCGTCGCTAATTAAATATTGTTCTGCTAAGTCGATGAATAAGAGAAATAAACATCACGATCGTGTCTTTTTGATGGGATCCCTGTGAGCAGGTCTCCGCTTTTTTTTCTTTTTTCCTCTTCATTAGCGATGTGACCTGACCCTCCAACATCCTGGAGAGAGGAGAAAAAAAACACAGCCCACACAGAATCATTAAATATGGCTTATTAAAAAGTGAGGCCGGCTCTTTCTCCAAGCGTCAGCAGAGCGGTGGGGGGGTGGGGGGGGGCACTGCATGCGTGACTCACGTCTCATTTGGTGCTGAGTATGCAGCCTCCTGGTCCCTGTGTACGTGTGTGTGTGTGTGTGTGCTGCCGTAGACGAAGAGAGAGAGTGGTGGACAGAGGGAGAGGGACCACGAGGTGTATTGAGAAGTGTGTATAGAACAAGGATGATCCATTTCCATTCCTGGAGGACCAGCGTTCTGAAGGTTTTAGTATCGCCTTTGAGATTACTATCGTACCTTGCCATTGGCTGGCGGTTCAGAGGTTGCAGGTTCAACTCCCGGATGTGGCACTGCTGCTGTGTCCTCGAGCAAGGCACTTCTCATGCATAAATGAAGCCCCGAATACCCAGCTGCATGAATACGGAACAGATGTATGGTGAGTAATGTTTAAAGCAGAAGTAAGCCTAATATTACCCTGGAAGAAGACTGTGAGGGAAGGGTTAAAGCCTCAATCTGAGTATGACTTGAAGGAAAGGCAGAGTAAGTGCATGACGACTGTTTGAGCTCCACAATGACAGTTTAGCCACTTCCCCCAGCCAAGGGGGACTGCTTGATCACACGCCCTTGTTTCTTTCTGACCTTTGACATATATGTTATCCAAGTTATGACATGCTCGTTTATCCCGGTAGAGAAAACCCAAAGTGAAGCGTTTTTTAATGAAAGCTTGCTTCCTTTGCGCTTATGATACACCTTCTGGACATTAGATCCACCTTAATAATGTATTTTCTTCGTTATCCTGGCAATCATCACCCCTACCTTTGGGTTAATGTACACCAAACCTCTCTGAATACGCACTTTCAAATAAATGGACCCATTCAGGAATTTAGCGCATATTTTTTTTGTTGTCCAGTGTATTGAATTTTTTTACATACACTTTTTACACAGCTGTATGTTTCATGAAGAAATACAGGTCGATTTCCTTTGCTCACGGGTACAACTGGCACTGCCCCATCTGGGAATCAAACCCGCAACCTCTGAGTTACAAGCCCAGTTCCCTTACCACTGCTGCTATACATTGTCCTCACCTGCACTGTACTAGACATCATCATCATCTCTTGTACACTTTTTCTGTGTAGCCACAGCTCACTGTAATTTCCCCGTGAAATACAATACGCAGTACAGATCCCCCGAAAAGTGGAGTTTATTATATGCCTCGGAGGTGGAACTCGGGAAGCAAAGATCCTATAATATGCTAACTTCAACACCGCAATTTTATGCAAATTCTATTTTGCCTGTCATTG
>NC_049214.1:3741770-3804270 GCF_013347855.1 Anguilla anguilla | reverse complement strand
ACACAAACGCACACACGCACACAAACACACACACCCACATACACACAAACGCACACACGCACACAAACACACACACGCACACACACACCCACATACACACACACATACACACAAATGCACACATGCACACAAACACACACACAAACGCACACACGCACGCATGCACACACACACGCACACACACACACGCACGCAAGCACACACACACACGCACACACGCACACACACACACACGCACACATGCACACACACACCCACATACACACAAACGCACACACACACACAAACACACACACCCACATACACACAAACGCACACACGCACACAAACACACACACCCACATACACACAAACGCACACACGCACACAAACACACACACACACACGCACACACACACGCACACACACACCCACATACACACACTCACACACACACGCACGCACACACACACACACACACACACGCACACACACACACACACACAGAGATACTGACATGCCGAGATGAAGCCCTGCCTGACATTATTAGTTTTACGTTCGGCCTCTGTGGCTCAGTGCCAGGTGTAAAGTATAGATTCTCACCCCGGCTTGCTGTAATTGGATGAGTTAAATTTCTCAGTTCATTACCTGGGCGCCTGACCTCTGGACCTGGCCAGCTTCAGGGTTTTATTAATACACGTATCCCCTGTTAATGCAGGCCTTTTATCTAACAGACACCCCCTCCACACACACACACACACACACACAGACACACACACACACACACAGACACACACACACACAAAAGCACATCTGCTCATTCACTAGCTGCATGTCCTTAACAACATTCCATTCCTGCTGGGTGCATGGGCATGTGTTGTGTGTGTGTGTGTGTGCATGTGAGAAAGAGAGAGACAGACAGAGAGAGAAAATACGTCTGAGAGCGACAGTGTGTGTGTTTGTGTGAAACAAAGAATGTGAGAGAATGTCTGTGTGAGAGACAAAGTGAACGACTGTGTGTGCGTGTGTGTGTTTGTGTGTGCGTGTGTGTGTGGTGATAACCACAAAGGAAATCAGATGACAATGCATGCATCTCAGCTTTTTCCTTTTTCTTTTTTTTTTTTTGCATTTTATTCAGCTCAGAAGAGTCAATAATCAATCATCCAATCATATGCTTAAGTACTTGATTCAGTGCTACATTAGCCATTGAATAGCATTGAAGTGAAACACATTCTGAATGAGTTCTCTCTCTCTCTCTCTTTCTCACTCACTCACACTCCGGGGGCATATTAAGTTCTGTCCTGACGCTCCAACCACCTTGCCTAACCACCTCCCCCTCCCTCCCCGCCCCGCCCAACAGATCCCTTTGTTTTTCTTTATGACAAAATCTTGAACTGAATGTGGAAAATACAGAAATGCCCCACATTACCCCCGTGACTCTTTCACCTTAATTCATTTGTGTCGCTTGGTATCCCCCCCGCCCAACCTCTCATGTGATTGCTGCTAGCCTAGCCTAGCCTAGCCTAGCCTAGCCCAGTCAGCCCCTCCAGAATAGGGGCTTGAGCCTGGCAGTGCTCCCATGCTGGTACCTCTCTGAGCCGCTAGCCTAGCCTAGCTGGCTCCTTCATATTAAGAGCAGAAGCCTGGCAGTGCTCCAATGCAAGTGTTTCTCTAAACTCCTCCAGATCAGGGGCCTGAGCCTGGCAGTGGTCCCACACCAGCTCTGAGCTGCTAGCCTAGCCTAGCCTAGCCGAGCCGGCTCCTCCAGATCAGGGGCCTGAGCCTGGCAGTGCTCCCACACCAGCTCTGAGCTGCTAGCCTAGCCTAGCCTAGCCGGCTCCTCCAGATCAGGGGCTTGAGCCTGGCAGTGGTCCCACACCAGCTCTGAGCTGCTAGCCTAGCCTAGCCTAGCCGGCTCCTCCAGATCAGGGTCTTGAGCCTGGCAGTGGTCCCACACCAGCTCTGAGCTGCTAGCCTAGCCTAGCCTAGCCGAGCCGGCTCCTCCAGATCAGGGGCCTGAGCCTGGCAGTGGTCCAATGCCCGTATTTCACTCTCCGTTAAGCACAGCCCGGGGTGTCGACTCAGCAGTTTGGAGCCCGGCCTGTTACGCAATGCGCTGTGGGGGGGAAAGGGGGGTGGTGATGGGTGATGGGGGGGGGGGGGGGGGTTCGGTCACGCTTCCCTCATGCGTGTGAGCGCCGTGTCGCTATACGGCCTTACGTGTGGTACTGAGCACGCCAAAGCGCCGTGAATCTGAGAATCTATGGAGCACTATAAATTGGGCTTTGTCACACGACTATTATTAACGGGTTTGAATCTCTCCCTTACTCTCTCTCTCAAACACACTCTCTCATGCTCTCTCTCTGACACACACACTCGATCTCTTTCTCTCACACACACACACATACTTTATCAACGGGTTTGAATCTCTCCCTTACACTCTCCCTCTCTTTCTCTCTGTCACACATGCACTCTCTCTTTCTCTCTCTCGCACTCTCTCTCTCTGTCTCTCACACACACACACCCTTTCTCTCTCACACTCTCTCTGTCCCGTCTTCTTCTGTCGGTTTGTATGTGATTTGTGATGTGATTGATTTCTGGTGTTGACAGTGAAGCTGAGCCAGGCTGGGTTTGGGGAGGCACTCTGGGTGTGTCTACAGACCTCTCTAGCTTTGCAGCTTGTTGAAAAATCCTGCCCCCCTCCCCCCAAGAACACCCCACGCCCCCCCCCCCCCCCCCAGCTTATCATCAACACCGTGATCAGCTTCAGATCCTGCAGCAGTAGCTGGAAGGAAATATGCAGCAGGCATCTGGAATATGTAGATCTGGCCTGCAGCGTAGCAGTTTAAATGAATAAACAAACAAACAAACAAACGCAGGCTTTCTCACTGCAGACACCTGACCGTGTCGCTGTGCGATCTCTCCGTATAAAACGCTATCAGTAAACCTTCACATGGGCTACACCAGAAAATAGTTTTTTTTTAAATCACCTTTTCCGTGCTGAACTGAATGAGCTTATTCGACGGCGATCGCCTCCACATTCTTGTCCGGTGGCAGAGAGAGAGACACAAGGAAATGATTTCCACAGTAGCACACGACAGTTACCATGAGACTGGTTTACAGATATTATGTGAGGGGAGAAAAAATAAAAAAAACAGTATTGCACTCAGCAGTCATGGGAGTAACCGTAGTCATAGCAGCGGTCGTCACTGTCGTCGTAATAGCAGTTGTATTAATAGCAGGGACACTCAAACCTGACCCACGAGGCCAGTAGTGCTGCTGGTGTTCAGTCTTCCCCTCTAATCAGGGACTGATTTAGGCCCGAGACGCCAGGTGAGTTATTCACAGACCACTCAGCGTCATTACTGGGTAAATTACCTATCGGGTAGAAGAGAAAACCAGCAACACTACCGGCCTCCAGGGTCAGATTTGAGCAACCCTGGACTAAACACTCAGCACTTCAAAGGTCAAAGGTCACCACAGGGTACCAAACATGCATCCCGCTAAGTGATTGTTAAATAATATATTTTAAAAAAAAAACATAGGCTTTATGAATATTGTACTCTGTGAGGGCAGAAGGCATTAAGTGGATATTAAGTGGTAATAACACCTTTATTACCTCTTAAAATTGTGTAACAGCACAAATATACAGAAAATTCACATGATGTTAGGAAGCATATGTTGGTCAGCCTGATGCCTTACTAGCATAGCGCCATGCTCCACATCATTTAAAAATCTTTCTGTAAAAGCTGGCTGTAATATTGTTTATACTGTGCTGATACCTATTAAGGTGTTATTACTACTGGATATGATGCAGGTGAAGGGTTGCCAGATTTAGAATTTATTAAACCATACGCGGATCCGGAGGCAAAGAACAATTGTGGAGATTGATGAAACGCATGAATTCATTACAAACTAGCAGTCAAAATTAAATCAATTATTCAGACTGCACATTAATTATGTCTGGTCAGGACCACAAACCAGATCTGGAGAAATACTTTCAGACAATCCTGTCCAAAACTGGGCATTTGGCAACCCTAGGTATCAGCCAGGGCATTACACATCCGACGAAGGTGAAATGGCCGAGCCGAGCTGGAGTCGGACTCTGTTTATTTTCTGTGCCGACATCCTCATCCTCTGGGTACCGCAGTGCTTATGTGCACGCCATAGATCTATGGTCAGTACACAGTAAAAATGCTCAGTGTTAAATCAACTCTTCCAGGGTGCATTGTGGTCCCTGCTGGACTCGTATGTGCTCAGTTAAGGGCTGAATTAACACTAGAGATGTTTTTTTTTTTTACTGTGCACATTCTATGGATAGCACTTGAGACACGACTCACATGCCAGAGTTCTCCCCGACCAGGACTGTAGGTGGGCACCAGGAGGCTGTAGAGGAGTGGACTAAAGTACAGCCCCCAAAAACAACTTTTGGACAGTTCTGTGCACTGATGGGAGGGTATCTCAGTGAGATAATTTAAAACAGTGAGTTCAAAAGCCAGATAATCGATAATCTCATGGACCTAGATTCTATGAATATATCCATTATCCAGGTGCAACCCACACACAATGAGCGTTGGTAATAATGTCTGAATTCATAAACGATGGAAGAAAATCAAATCATAATAACGTAGAATTTGGAAATCCGGTGGTGTTTCATAATTACAAACGCTGGGACAAACTGACTGACAATCCAAACCGGCATCCACTGTACCAGTAAGCAGCATGTTTTAATATGTTCAAACCCAAAAACACAGAATGAAACTACAGCTCAGGAGACACAACAGCCACAGATCCATCGGGACAGCGAAAGCCTGCAACAGAAGTTGCTTATCAAGGATCAAAATCACAAGGAAACTTCCAAACTGCAGTTCTTTATTTCTCTAGCGACCAAACGATAACAGTTAGACATGACGCCAATTATGGCCTCATGATCTCAGTCATGAGCACGTGCACAAGATCTGTATTTTATATTGGTTGGGGCGCGGGGGGGGGGGCGGGGGGTATGTAAGAAAACCTACTCCCAAACACACTGCACTGTTTTTCTCTTTCCCCCCCCAAAGGCCCTCTTGGTTCGGTCAACATAAATGCGAAGACCGCTCGACAAGACCACCTCTGCCCAGGAACGCCTGCAGCCTCGAACAGGGTGTGGGATGAGATTACAGTCACTCGTTTAACCGGAATGTTCTCTCTCTCACTCTCTCTTCAAATTCAAATTTGCATTTGCATTGCCAAAGCATGGCGAGGAACATATGAAACACCAGAGGACAAACAGCAATAATGTAATGTAATATGAGTATTAATAGAATAATATTATATACACATATACATACACATACCTCTCTCCCTCTCTCTCTCTTCCTCTCCCCCCCTCTCACTCCCCCTCTCTCGTTCTCTTCCCCTCCCCCCCCCCCTTTACACAGCTGTTAGTGAACACAAAGCTGCATGCACCAAGTAGACTCTGAGATCGCAGTGGCAGTTCGGAGTGAGTCTCAGCACAGTGAGCATAGGAGCTCTGCCCCCTGAGCTCCACCTCCAACCCCAGCGCACGCCCCCAGCACACCCCCCCCCCCCCCGAGCTCCACCCCCCAACCCCAGCCCCCCCCCCGAGATCCACCCTCAACCCCGACGAACCCCCCCCCCCACCCCCCCTGAGCTCCACCCCCAACCCCAGCGCACGCCCCCAGCACACCCCCCACCCCCAGTTCTCCACCCCAAACCCCAGCGCACCCCCAACCTCGGGCAGCCCCCAAATCAGCCCACTTAACCTGTACCCCAGCCGGCACACACAGCGGCCTCTAAACCCCCCCCCCCCCCCCAGTGCTGGTGCCTGTGTGTTTCCGTTAGCGGGAAGAAGAAAAAGAATCACGCTCGCTGGTTTAATACAAATATAATATTAATCTGAAAACAAAGATATGAAATCAAAGCGAAAAGTTCCTTTCATTTCCTTTCCCCGCGAAATTCTGGAATTTAATGTTCATCGCTTTCATTTTTCACCACCGTCTACTTTATCAAACGGTGATAAAGATTTTTGTTTTCTCCGCTCAACTAAAATTGTTTTTGTGCTATCCGCTGTGATTCTTCTCTTTTCTTCTGCAGTCTCTCTTTCCTGTACTTTCTTCCTTCTTTATATATTACTTTTGCCTTTCTCCTGCTTGGCTTCAACCTCCTCTATGACGGCCCTATACTCTATGACTCTATGCTCTATGACTGCCTTATGACTCTATACCCTATGACTCTATGTTCTATGACTGCCTTTTGACTCTATGCTCTATGACTGCCTTATGACTCTATACCCTATGACTCTATGCTCTATGACTGCCCTATGACTCTATGCTCTATGACTGCCTTATGACTCTATGCTCTATGACTGCCCTATGACTCTATGCTCTATGACTGCTCTATGACTTCCCAGTGCTCTATGACTCAATGCACTATACTGCCCTATGACGGACCTATCACTCTATGCTCTATGACTCCATGCTCTATTACTGCGCTATGACTCTATGCTCTATGACTGCCCGATGACTCTATGCTCTATGACTGCTCTATGACTTCCCAGTGCTCTATGACTCAATGCACTATACTGCCCTATGACGGCCCTATGACTCTATGCTCTATGACTGCCCTATGACTCCATGCTCTATTACTGCGCTATGACTGCCCTGTGCTCTATGACTGTCCTATGACTGCCCTGGGCTCTATGACTGCCCTATGACTGTCCTGTGCTCTATGACTCAGGGCCCTATGACTGCCAATTTTTTACTTATATGATACTTATATCTTTTTATTAGCCCATTATTATTGCTCATCCACCAGAGATCATAGCACAAAGTTAGCATTCTCTTCCATTGCCTAGCCTCAACCGTCCGCTAGCGGCCGCTGTTAGCAGCAGTTTGAGCTAACGCTGGCAGACTGACAGCTCTTGTGGACGGCGTGCTACTCGAGGGCCGCTGTGTGCTCATTATCCAGGGGAAGCATCCTTCTGTTCGTCAATCCAGCTAGCACCGCTATGTGTCAACATCACCTGTTGCCTGAAAGCTTTGGAGCACACCTGTTTACGTTTCTGAGTGCTCAGGCTGTTTAAATAAGGAACAGTTTATTTGGTGCTTGAATTGAAAGTGCTATGGCTATCCACCGCTGGTGCTGAGGATGCTGTCAGGAAGCCAGTTTTTTATTTTTTATTTTTTTTATTTTTATTTTTATCAACGCCGTTTTATCAGGAAAGTGCACTTCAAGGAGACCGCCCGGCCTCCTATCCCTCCTTCTGGCAGTTTATCTAAAGTGGTGCATCGTGGGTAGGCGCCAGAGTCCTATACATTGTCTTGATTGACAGTAGCAGCTTTTATTTTGGGAGTGCTTTACGCATGGCCGAGTCCTGCCTGAATGTCCATCCATCCATCCATTTTCTAAACCGAATACTCCTGCTCAGGACTGCTGGGCTGGGGGAGTGGGGAGTTGGGGTGGGGGTGAAAGGGTGAAATACCAGTGCAGGAATGCATCCTGGACGGGTCGCCAATGCATCGCAGGGCCCAGACAGCGTTCACTCTCTCACGCATTACACACTCAGGCCCCCGTGGGGCTTCAGTCAGAACCCAGACCTCCAGCAAGCACAGTTCAGACCCTCCAATTACCTGAGCCTGCATATCTTTGAACTGTTGGAGGAAACCTGGAGGAGTACCTGGCGGAAACCCACACGGACACGGGCTGGGGACTCAAACTCTGCACCTTCTTGCCGTGAGGCGACATCGCTACTCACTGCACCACCATGCCGCTCCTGCTGGAACATTACACCATTAAATGACTATTACTGCTCATGGCTGAATTATACAGGGATATCTGCAGTAATATGCACGCAGTATGGTGTTAGCAACCGCGGGTACTGGGGTTCTGCTAATGCTAAAATCAGCAACAGCAAGGAAACAGGTGGCCCTTGAATAAGTCGTCCGGCTCCCTTGAGCAAGTGAAGAGGCCTAGAGGGGACACATGGGGTTGCCAGATGACCGGTTTTTCACCGGAAAAGTCCGGTTTTCAAATTGTTTGTACAGGAGTGGTTTTCAGTCCCGACCGAACATTATAGTGTGCAGTCAGAGTAATTCATTGGAAAAATGTACTCATAATTTTTGTGATGAATTGTCGTCTGAACCACCCCCATTCCACGCTTTTTTTTTTTTTTTTTACAAAGCGCTATTATTACTCACGGAGTATTAAAACATAATTCGCATAGGAATGCTTGTACCCCATGAATTTTCATTGCTAAAGCCTTGCAGCTAATATTCTTACAAGGAGCGTACACAGTATATTCCTGGTGCTGCACGATGTGTCCAAGGCAACATCATCTATCCTAGTATTGATATTGAGAATTGCACTGGTGCAGCCTCTATAATGTAAAAAAAAAAAAAAAAAAAGTGATAATGTTTGACTTGGGACGACTAAATCCAATATCCTTCTAATCTGACACCTCAAAGAAATTATATTTAAGCTGCGCCCGCCAAGGTCAATTTCGCGATGGATATCGCCGCTCACGACTTTGCGACGCTGCCGGGCGTGGCCGGCGCGGGATGACTGACAGGAAAAGCAATCGATAAGAGAGAAATCCGAGGGCGGGGGGGGGGGGGCAGGTCGTGACGTTCAGGGTCGCCCCCCCATCGCGTGACAACCCATCACCGACAGACACCGAGAACGGAACCGGGCTGTTCAGCAGCCTCTGAACGCTTTTTAGCGAGAGAGAAGATTCCGAAGTCCCCCCCGCCCCCAAGTTCAAGTGACATCATAACATCGATCGCTTGAATCTAACAGGGGCCTGGAACTGAAAGCGTTTTCCCACTCTTATTTAATTACCTGTTGTAACCAGTTCTTTTCTTTTCTCCCCCTGACTTATCTGCTTGAGATGTTGGCACACAGTCAGTTTTCTTTTTTTAAATAGTATTAAGAGCCTAATAATATTTGCATGCTCTCGTGGCCAGCAAATCTCAATATTAATACTGAAATTAATATTCAATATTAATTATCACTGGCAAAATTCTGCTGCTTTTCAAAGCAATAATTTACGCGAGCATTAATTTAATTTATTTAAAACTCGGTCCCACAAGGAAGGTCTTAAAGCTGCGCACTGTCTCACATCAGGAATTATTCCACTGCGCTTTTTATACATTTTTATACCACTCCTGCTCCTGGTGGTCCTCACTAATTAGCAAGCTGCCAGCCAGAAAAATATTTTTTTTTTCTTCGTTATTTGGTTTCATAAAAAACTATTTTCATTTTAACACTCGGGGGTAACATGCACTTTTTATGACTTTTTTTTTTTTTTATCAGCGAATGTTTATTACTGATAGTAAAATTTTTTTTTTAAAAGTCAACACCACGGCATAAATTCCCCCCAGAAGCGTTCGTTACCTGATCCCATCTCCGCTGGAATTTAATTCTATTTTCAAATAAACTTTCCATTAATTAATTTGTAGCAGTGTCGCGGATTAATGAATTTCGGAGGCAATTTAATTTCTGTGATTCTCGTGAATGTTGCCTGTTAACTGACAGCCACCTTGGGTATTAAAGCAAGTCCCGCGTCCCATCGCTCCACGCCCAGGGTTGGGAACAGGTACCAAATCAATTAGAATTCGGGAACACTCTCGGCTCCCAGCTTCCTCGGGGGACCGGAACACCACGGAGCGCGCATAATTGTTTGGTCTCTTTAGTAGTTTTTTTTTCTTCTTCTTCTCTCTCTCTCTCTCGGTGTTGTGTTTTAGTCAAAGCGCATCTCCAACCAATTTAACACTGTCGACTCATTTGCAACTCATTTGAGATTTCAGTTGCAGAAACAGAAAAAGCTTTAAAAAAAAAAAAAGGAAAAGAAAAAAAGCCACGGACAGGGTTGTGAAACCTCATTGAATTTAAAGCCTTCGCACCGTTGCAGCCGTTAAAGGAGAAATGTCCCGGGGGGCTGCTGGGTTAGGGCACCGCGCTGGGGTGTAAGGATGAGCCCCCCGGTCTCGGGTCGAAAACGAGCCGCACCAGTCTCGAGCGTGGCCGATTCGGGAGGGTAGATATCCGCAGTCCTTCTCCGAAAAACACGCAGAGTCACCAGCCTGCTTCCATGCACTCCGCAGCCTACAGCCAAGCACAGGGTGGAGTCAGAGGAAGACCTTTCATATGCGGCTTTAACACGCAGTCCACAGGCTCCCGATCGACCAGCAGGGGTCACTAAACTGTGATGAAACGAGGACCCCGAACTGACCGGACCCTCTCGTACTCTAGGAGGCGCAACGGCCAATTGCACACCTTCTCTGTATGGAGCTGCGGGCCACAGTCCCGGGCCCGGGCGCAGTCCGGATTCGATCCGACATCGTGGGGCTCAGCCCAGCCTGGTGGCTAAACCGAAAGAGCCAATCAGCAGCCCAAGAGCCAGGATAATTTAATGCATCATCATCATCATCATCATCATCATCATTATCAAAATCATCATCATCATCATCATCATCACCACCAGATACAGGATCCATCCGTCCATTTTCTATCTATAGATTGGTGGCCTGTCCAGGGTGTGTTCCTGCCTCTCGCCCAATACACGCTGGGATAGGCTCTAGAACGCCCTGCAGCCCTGCCCAGAATAAGCAGGTGGATGGATGGATGGATGGATGGATGGATGGATGGATAAACACAATTGCTACACTTTTACACACGTAACGTCCACACAAACTCAGTTTGACGACTTAGTTTAACTCCTCAAACTGTGCTTCAGATGTTAATTTAATTTTAAACCAAAGGTTATGGAGGATTGAAAGCGCCAAAATTCAATAAATAAAAGGTCAAATTCTGTCTAAATCCAGGTCAATATTTATGAATGTAATACAATCACATTTGGAGTGCAAATTTGTCATGGTGACAAAAAATATAAATAAATACATAAACAAAACAATTAAAAATATTGTCAAGGAGTAGCAAAGTACAGCTTTATTTTTTTATTTCACCAATAAAGAACCGTTTTTTAGTTTATTAGTACTTGTGTTTATCACCTGACCTGTACTTTACAAAGTTAGAAGAAAATGACCTCAGCAAACAAAATGGCGGCTGGGTCTCGGAAAGGCCTAATGCTAATCGGCATGTTTTCACTTTACTGCTTTACAGAACAAACAAACGGCCCCCCCCCCATTGAGGACTGCGGGGGGGGGCAACACTGACCAGCAGCGCGGGGCGTGACAAACGCTCTCGTCTCAAAAATCAATCGGCCGCACAATAAGGGACAACAACCGGAGCTGTGATCTCCAGAACGATAGCGAAGGTCGCCGCCGCGACGCGGCGTTTTCTTCTCCCGTTTAAATTCCGACGATGGTCCGGGCCTCTAATGGAGAAGAGCCGTCGTTAACCCTGGGGGGTCCATAATGGGGGGGGGGGTCGTGAGGGTGGGGGGGCGCTCATTCAGTACGACTCCTGCGGAACTCCTGTGTCCTTTACTCTCATTCGTGAATTATTTTTCAATTACATTTCTATTATCCTCACACCGCGCTTCGCATTGATTTCACCAGCCGCCGAGCCTCCGATGATGACGCATCTGGATATTTCCCCCTTTCGTGTAACCCCCGTTAAGCCCTGTTAAAATATACAACTCCAAGTTGAGGGAAAAGACAACCTTTTGCCCCCCGCTCCTCCTCCCCCCTCCCCCATCCCCCCTCCCTCGTTTTAATGTCCTCTCACAGCCTGTGTAGGAATCCCAGATTCCCGATCAGACTTCGGGAAGGGCTCGGTCCCGCACGGGCTCGGGGGGACGCAGCGTCCAGCCGGAACTCCGAAAACACCGTGCCGCAAACCCCCCCCCCCCACAATCGCATCAGGTATTCTGAAGCGCCGCGCCGTCTGGTGATTAAAGCGGGAGGACAGAGAGACCCCCCCCCCCCCCCCCCCCCCCGGTCGCCACCGCTGGGAGGGGTTTAAATAAATGCCTTGTCTCCGCGGGGCAGAGGCCACTCACTCTTGCGCCGGGGGGGGGTTTGGGGATGGGGGGGTGCATACATATTCTGGGGAATCCGGGCTGAAGATTAATAAGGGAGAGATCAGGGGGGTCAGATAGTCTCCCGGGGGCCCCCAACGTGACCACAGCGCCACGGAGACGGATAGCGCGGCTCAAACAGGTTTAAGGTCGGGGAAAACAGGGGGTTAAAGAGCTTCCCATCAGTCAGGGACGAAGAGGAGATCCGTAAAACAAACACCCCCCCCCCCCATCCACCCCCCCGCTCTGAAAGGAGATTTAAAAAAGCACATCGATAGGGCCCATGGTCCTGAAAGGAAAAGAAAAGGGGGAAGACGGAGAGGTAAAACGGAGAGAATCGCAGAAAACGATAACGAACGATAACATGCTCGGGCATTTCTCTCACGTCCACCAACCTTTTTATTCTTTTTTTCTTCTTCTGTTAATTCTGTCGCCGTGGCGAACAAACCTGAGTGGGATTAGCCCCCTGAATAACACAAAAATCGATGTACACGGTCACACATACACCCCCCCCCCCCGCCCCAACACCAGCCCCCCAACCCCCCCAACCACCCACTAACCTAATCTGTGATGAAATGGCGCAATCAAAAGGAATCAACTGCCTTTTAAAAGTTGATTGCATTTAACCCCACCACCCTCCCCCCCCCCCCCCCCCCCCCCACCCCGACCCACGTTTTCCCGTCACTCTGTCACAGGGGAGATTATGGAGGCACAAAGAGACAAAAGACACCCCCCCCACCCCCCTCTCCCCCCTCCCCCACTTCAAATGGCCGGGACGTGTCCTGACATGAAATTAGTAGGAGATGCGAACAAAGGCCGTGAGATTGTATGAAGAGCGGGGGGGGGGGGCGGCAGGCAGGCGGTGGTGGGTGTCGGTGGGGAGGGGGGGGGGAGTGGGGGGCGGTGTGATGAGGGCCAGACAGGCGAAGTGCAGGTCCTTTAATTAAAAGGATTATTTCCAGGTCTGACTGCATGCAATAAAGCGGCCACCTGTCTCCAGCTTGGAAGCCAAGTGCATTACTGTACATTACATTACAGGCATTTAGCAGACGCTCTTATCCAGAGCGACTTACACATCGCATCCATTTACACAGCTGGATATATGCTGAAGAAATGCAGGTTAAGTACCTTGCTCAAGGGTACAACGCCAGTGTCCTACCTGGGAATCGAAGCTGCAAACTCTCCCAGGTAGGACACTGACGATGCACATTTGAGCGAGGTACTTATCGTGCATTGTTTCAGTTTAGATGCAGGTTATGTACCTTGTTCAAGGGTACAGCATTAGTGTCCTACCTGGGAATCAAACCTGCAACCTCTTCCATAGCCTCACCTGCCTGGGTCCAGGTCTTGCAGGTATAAGGAATGACCAGAGGCAGTCATGTCCAAAGTCGTCAAAGTATTTCAATGAGCAGCACCCCAAAGTGACTGTATACGTCCATCTTGCCTAAAATAGAAATATCAATTACGTCAGCCAGTGCACTGTACGGACACAGAAAACACTGATCGATTACGTTAGCCAGTGCACCGTGCGGACACAGAAAACACTGATCGATTACGTTAGCCAGTGCACCGTGCGGACACAGAAAACACTGATCGATTACGTTAGCCAGTGCACCTTGCGGACACAGAAAACACTGATCGATTACATTAGCCAGTGCACCGTGCGGACACAGAAAACACAGATCGATTACATTAGCCAGTGCACCGTGCGGACACAGAAAACACAGATCGATTACATTAGCCAGTGCACTGCACGGACACAGAAAACACTGATTGATTACGTTAGCCAGTGCACTGCGCGGATACAGAAAACACAGATCGATTACGTTAGCCAGTGCACTGTGCGGACACAGAAAACACTGATCGATAACGTTAGCCAGTGCACCGTGCGGACACAGAAAACACTGATCGATAACGTTAGCCAGTGCACCATGCGGACACAGAAAACACATATCGATTACGTTCGCCAGTGCACTGTGTGCACACAGAAAACACAGATCGATTACGTTAGCCAGTGCACCGTGCAGACACAGAAAACACTGATCGATTACATTAGCCAGTAAACCGTGCGGACACATAAAACACTGATCGATTACGTTAGCCAGTGCACTGTGCGGACACAGAAAACACTGATCGATTACGTTAGCCAGTGCACCGTGCGGACACAGAAAACACTGATCGATTACATTAGCCAGTGCACCGTGCGGACACAGAAAACACTGATCGATTACATTAGCCAGTGCACCGTGCGGACACAGAAAACACAGATCGATTACGTTAGCCAGTGCACTGCGCGGTTGTGCATTTGCAAGCCTGAGCTGCCTGAAGACAAACGCCAGCTATTATGAGCCCTGTGAACTCGGAGGCAGGCACATTCATTCCAGTAAAAAGGCGATGTAAGGGAGACACTCTCTGTTTTGACCGGAGGGCTTTCTGCATAATTGTGGCATGAGCGCTGTTTCACAAAAAAGAGGCAATCATATTTTTCGCGAGACAGAAAGAAATCGTCTGTGACATTGGCTCTGTGCTTCTCTGACCGCATGGCAATGTGTTGCTGTCAACATGAACATTTGATCTGGGGTTCTGTGCTAAGTAGCATATTAATTTTAAGCTTTTTTGTGGAGATCAGTCCAGGATCAGTCAAATAGGTGAGTGATAAGATACTCTCCATTTTCCTTATACAAACTCGGTGCTATTAGCATATTGTAAAGTAATTTTTTCCCCATTTCCCTTGAAACATCATAAGCTTCATATTTAGCATTCAGAAATGATGATCAGGGACAGAGCCTCATTCAGTAGCCTAGTAATATGTTTTTCAGCTTCCAGCACATTTTCCCTTGTAGCCATTGTCTTGAAAGTATGTGAGATGGTGTGTAAAAGAAAATAGAAGATTTTGTCAAAGGTATTCCCCTTTTTATTTCAATAAAAGCAGTACATTCACAGTTTTAGATGTGCAGGCTTTGTAGGCCATAGATAATCATTAAAATATGAAAGATTAAATATTAAGACATGCATGGTACCGCCATCAAATGAGGTGTCATTTTACTTCAGATGTTTACAGAACAATGGACAAAGTTTACAGAACAGTGGACAACCTTTTGGTTTTGAAAGCGTTTACATGCGTTATGTCTGCGATGGCTCTGTGAAGCTGTGCGTAGACAGAAACTACAGCGTAATCCAAGCAGTCCAATTATTATTAAAGAAAATGTCATGGTCAAGTGCTGTGAAGTCATCTCTGTTACAAACCAGCCCTGGCTGATGTCAACGTCCAGTAATTGAGACAATAATTGTCATTTTAATGAAGCGCGCTCACTTCTTAAAAGTAGACGGCGAAACTTGCCAGAAAAATGTCACGCGTATCGACTGGCGAAGGTAAAAAGCCAAACGCGACGGCAGCATCACTGTCACGTCTCATCGCCGTCCGCGATAAACAAACTCAATCTGGCACGTAAACAAATTTACAGCCCCCCCCCCCCCCCGAACTCCCGTCTTCCAGGGCACGATGGCGCCCAATCACAACTCACGGATAATTTAAAGTGCTTATCGCAAGTACATTCAGCAATGAGGAAAAATGTTGACCGTTGCTTTTAACTGTTATAGTTACCATAGCTACGAGTGAAAAAAACACTCTTCATCATCGTCATCATCATCATCCACATTGCCACCACACCATCCACATCACGAGCACCATCATCTTAAAAGTGAAATTAAAAGTACAGTAAAGAAATCAAGAGTATTGGCCGCTCCTCATTAAAGAGCTACGTAATTATTTATTAATTAATTTTTCTCTCATCAACGTCGCTCCACACCCCAGGCTCCGCCCCCTGTAACCGAGTCTCCGCCCTCCCCCCCCCCCCCCCCCCCACCAGGCCGCCGGTGTCTGTTTCAGGGCCGCAGTCAGAGGCCGCATGGCGGGGGGGTGGGGGTGGGTTTGGGGGACAGCCGCAGTCTGGAACGAGCCCCACACGGTGTTCCGCGAGGTTCTGGCTGATTCACACTTGATTTGTGACACCCCCCAACCCCACCCCCACCCCTCGCCCCCCTCCCCCAGTGCGCCAGGGGGGCCCTTGGTATTTTGTCAACTTTAACAGGGCCTTTTTTTCTTTTTTTTTTTCCCGCCGGCAGCGTCAGGTGACCTTGGGAGACGGCTAGCGGCCGGAAGCTAAGAGAAGACGCCGGAGGGAAAGACAGGGGATCTGTGTGAACACGCCTCGACCACGCTGGGCTGCTTTAGCACTCCTACACAGCCAGGGAACAGGGAACCTTCCGGAAAACTCCACCATCGGGTCTGGCCATTTAGCATTTAACAGGTGGCGAATAACTAAATGATAAGTGCAGCTTTTTGCTTGTTGTGCACAGTATGTGTAATAGAGCCATAAGCTGAGCCTGCTGCAGTCCTGTTATACTGTTATCAATGAGCAATGGCTCTCTAATTCCATTCTAATCAGCTGCAGTTTCATTTGTGGGAGACACTCATCATAGCACCTGGTCAATAAGTATGTAAAACTTTTCCCCTACCCTCAATTTATGTCCATGTTATATGGTTCTTAGGGGGGGATGTGAACAACGTGTTGAGTGGGTGATTGGATAAGCAGAACATAACCAAAGTGTGAATTTAGCCAATTACAGCCAAGATTAGCAAGAATTACATCTAATGTGAAACAAACATCATCAAAACATGAGAGATTAAATATGGACGCTTTTAGTACATTACAATAGTACCAGGTTTTACATCCATGTACATCATGCCCGTGTCATGTGGTTCCTCGGGGGGGATGGGAACACCGTGCCGGGAAGCGGGAAGTCAGTCCGGTGCCGTTTGTGGCAAGAGGTGCCTGGAGCTCAAAACTTAATGTCATGTTTAACAGAAGTTAAAAATGTGTTTGGAAAAATAAGCGCCAAAGCTCAAATTATGGAAATGTCTAATACGTTACAAAATTAGAAGCTTTGCCTTGTACCACTATTGTCAATCGTCATTAACAGCTGACAGAAATTATCAACCCTCCTTCAGCCCCCCTCACCCCCCCCCCGACCTTCCTCACCCCCCACCCCCTTCCTCACCCCCCCCCCCCCGACCCTCCCCACCCCCCTTCTGCGTTTGCGAGCACCTTTAATAGTAGCTTTCCTGCATGAAACACTGTATTGTTTTCTATTGTGCTGTATGTTATTCCAACAATAAGGTTCCATTGGGTTGGAGGCTTACCAGGCTTGGTCAGGTCAGGCAGGCTGTAAAGGCGGGGTTTACCAGGCTTGGTCAGGTCAGGCAGGCTGTAAAGGCATGGGGATTAGCTGAGCTTGGCCTTCATTTCTAGTCCGATGCAGATCCCTACTGTGGAACGTCTTAAACTTTGTGCACGATGTATAATTTAAGCATGCAGTCTTTTTTTTTTTTGGTAACTTGAGATACTAATTTATTAATTAATCTGCCACACTTTATTTTTTCGAAGTACAAGGTCATCTTGTCAAATGACTATCCTTGAACACAGAAGTTACTTAAATTGCAAAACTGGGACCAGAATTCAGAATCAGGACCATGAATACTTTATATTTTTTTTATTAAACTTTAAACTTGTCAGCGGCAAATTGTACAAAACAGCTTGTTTCACGACGGGTGGTGTGACATAGCCCGAGGGCTAATGAACAGCGCTGTTCTCTAATTGAAGTAAAGTATAAAATTAAAGAGAAAAAGGATAAATTGCCAAAAACCTGAAGGAACAGAACGCTCCTGAAAGTGAACTACAAATCACAATGTGTTGGAACTGAATCCAAGCTATAACCAGAGCAATAATTCTGAAATGCCAATGCAGGGTTTGAACTTTTTTTGGACCTCTCACTTTTTTTCAGCAGCTCTTCCACACCTGTCATCACCTGTCTGTCAATTAACCCTCTGAAGAGTAGTTCTCAAAAGTGTTCTAGAACTTTGATTTCAGTTACCAGTGGTGGCTGTGCCTGTTACATCAGCATCAGAATGTTTGGTTAAGGACATTCTAATCACACATTAGTGATCTTAAACACCTTAAAAGGTATGCTCTGTTGCTCTACATTTGTATGTGATGAGTGCTCTCAGTCTGGTGAACCCCAGACGTCTGAACTGCACGCCTCTTTACACACAAGAGCTAATGGTTTATTTTAATTCCAAGTCCATGATCTTTAATGCAAAGGAAAAGTTTTTATAATAGCAAACATATTGATTGTACCAAAAGTCCCCACCATGAGTGGGGTTTCCAGGAAATAAGAGTACTCCAAAGAATTTAGACATTCATTTCACAAAGTGAACATCTATCTAATTGCAGCGAAGAAAGCTGGATTTTGCAGTCCAAGATTTTTTTTTTCCAGACATTAAAAAAAAAAGCTTTTAAAGATGTATTAAGCATTCTAATATGCTAGGAGTTGGAAGGATAACTCATCTGTAAGGCTTGCATCACAGAATGCTATGACTCAGCTACCAGGTTTTAAAAGGGATAAAGGAATTTTTTTTAAGCATAAAGAAATGTGATGCTTCCTAAGGACATGAAACGCAGTCATGACTGAGAAGCTTAATTGGAAGAAAGAGCAAATATTTGGATTCAGCTGTCAGGGCGAGTTAGCCGACTGCAGCTGTACACGGGGGGGCAAATGGTTGCTCGGAATCTTACAGGCTTTTACGTCAGATCTCTTTAAAATGTAAAATATAGATTTTTTTTTATTTATTTTTTTGACTGATTACGGTCGTCATAATTCGTAATGCAGAGAAGGCTGAGGGACAAGACCAGGCTCTGCATGCAAACTGTGCCATTCTTTATGAGCATTACAGTAATGCATAAATAATTCTGGTACATATGTGTGTAACATATCACGTTGGACCTGCACAAAGCACATAGCACCGTATACAGTTACAGCTGTCACATGCATTCAGACTGCGTTAGAAGACCGTGATTGGCTGCGCTATCCCGCTAAGCGACCAGTCCACCCGATTCCCAGCATCTCGCTCCTTCAGCGGCACAGGAGGGGAGCAAACGTGGGAATTCGGAATCGCGTGTTTTCCGCACTGCCAACCGTCCACAGGGAGGATTCCCAGCGGGGACGGGCTTGGTCGGAAATTTGTGATCTTCACGAGGCTCAAAGTCCCCTGGACCAGGAGGGCCAGGCAGGGGGCCGGACCCCTGGGTCCCGGCTCAGAACGAGGTGAGCAGCACCCCCCCCCCCCACCTTTCTCCCCGCCCCCGCCCTTTCTCCCCGCCCGCTCTGTGTGCTGGCTCATACACTACGGCCTTCTCTTTCTCAGCCCTCCCCTCTCCCCCCATCACCCCCCCCCCTTTCCTTATTTGGCAGGCTGTCTCTTTTCTGCCCATCTCCCCTTTGCTCCATCGAAATGTGACACAGCCATGAATGATCGCACTTCATTTTTATTTATTTATTTATTTTTTTTATTAGTCGGTGAGAATGAATGACTTTGTGCCCTAGACTTGAGAGGGTCTGGTTTTATGGGGCAAAGAGGGCAATTGTGCAATTCCACTGGCTTTGATTACAATGATGGGCTATTGTCTTGATGATCAAACAAAAAAAAAAAAAAAAGAAGCAATTTAAGGTGAGGGACATTCTAAGGTAGGGTTGTCAATCTTTAGCCTGTTGTGCAGTCTCACCCAGGTTGATATCAGTTTCTGGAATACACACTTATCCAGAACAACCTTCAACAGCTTCACTACAGTTATGCCCAGAATCTTAATCCTGTACAAAACAGCATTTGTATCATTCAGGTTAAACTTGTTAAATACATTTTATCCATGCCATACCTACATCAACATGTTTTGCAGTGGATCAAAATAATGACAATAACAGACTGACTTGGCAAACTACAATGCCCAGAGACCTAGTGAACTACAATACCCAGAGACCTGGTGAACTACTGTACCCAGAGAACAGGTGAGCTACCAAACCCAGAGATCTGGTGAACTACAATACCCAGAGACCTGAGAGCTACTGTACCTAGAGATCTGGTGAACTACCGTACCCAGAGACCTGGTGAACTACATTACCTAGAGACCTTGTGAACTACCACACCCAGGGACCAGGTGAACTACCATACCCTGAGACCTGGTGAATTATCATACCATGAGACCTGGTAAACTACAATACCCAGAGACTCAGCGAACAACTGTAGCCGGCGACCTGGTGAACTACAATACCTATAGACTTGCCAGTATGAGGTATGGTGTGTTTCGACTGCTAGCTGGTCACATTTATCCTTTAAAGTGCTAATGATGCCATTGCGAATGACTGGCTGACAGATGTAGAGCTTTCAACAAGCAGCCGTGAAGATAAAATTACTTTTCATAATGTTTATGGCGCATTAAAATGACAGACTTTTATTTCCAGGCATATTCCTCATTGCTGAAATGTACAGTAGATGCTGATTAGCGTTTTCAACTCAAATAAAACAATTTGGAAATGCATTTTTTAGTGAGTTGAGGCAAGAGCATAAACTAAAAACATAAACATTGCCCATCTTTACTAAATGTTAAATTATTTGTATAGTCGCCCTTTTCTCTAGAAGATTAGATTTTCTTGCACACTGGTACTGTATGTTTGATGAAGGTGCAGAGATGATGTGTGCAAGGAAAATGCTGTATTTGGAAGATGGCATATAAAGACATAAATTTCATTTTATTAGTCTACCAATGCCTCTACTTTTTTCAACATACGACAGTTAATCACATACAGTCTCTCACTATGCATAATGCACACATACACAATTGCACCATCTTTTTTAGGCCTGTCCTTATGAGTTATTCTAGATTCCTTTTTTAGCATAAGCCCAGTACTTGCAAAAAAAATAAATAAAATAAAATAAATAAATATATAAATTGTGGAAATGAATAAAAGTGTTGCATAAAACTGAAGACGGGAATGAACTCACACATTTTTTAGTCTGTTTAAAACTGTATTTCTGTAAGCAGAGGTGAAATGTAGAGCGGTTCCCCCGGCTGATAAATTCACATGGGCTGATAATGGGAATGTACGCCGAGGCTGACTGAGGGTGGACACCCCCCCCCCCCCACCGACCCCCCCCGCCTTCCCCCCCCCCCGACCCCCCCCCCGACCCCCCATGGCATACACACAAGCACCGTATCAATGGATACACGCCGTTTTCGTGCATTTATTTACTGGTTAGCACAAGAGGACCTCTCTCTCTTTCTCCCTCTCTCTCTCAGTCAGTTCTATTTTTCCGTTTCATTTTCGGGTGAGTCAGTGCTGGGTCCTGATTGTCCCTCAGGTTGTGGCAGGATGAGGTCATTTGCACTGCAAGTGGGGTGTTGACTCTTCCTCTAAAAGATCTCTCTCTCTCTCTCTCTCTCTCTTTCTCTCTCCCGCTCTCTCTATCTATCAAACCATATATTTCTGCATCTCCATTTTGCCAACCTCTCTTTCTTGCTTCTTTTCTTTTTCGTTGTAAAAGTTTTGTCATTATAATTGCTTAAAAATGGCAATGCCTTTAACTCCAGTTGATCTCCGTCTGAATTCTATCTCTTTCTCTCTCTGAATTCAATTTCAAAGTGCTTTATCGGCATGACAAATATAGGCACTTATGTTGCCAAAGCAGAGGCTACAAAATACAACTATATAAATATGAATGCTAGGTTATGGATTAATTATTATTTTTAAATAAATAAAATAACCTATAACAAAAATGGTAGTAAGTGATGTTAAGTGTGTGCATGTGTGTGTGTCTGTGCATGAGTGAATGCGTGTCTGCTTGTACGTGTGTGTGCTGTGAGTGAATGTGTGTGTGTGTCTGCTTGTACGTGTGTGAATGTGTGTGTGCTGTGTGTGAATGTGTGTGTGACGTGGTCACCCATTGTCCCTCAGAGTACGGCAAGAGAACACAAATTGTGCAGCTATTATGCAGCAATATTTTTTCCTCTAATAAGAAGGGTAGTCTATCTCTCTCTCTCTTGCTCTCACTTCCTTTCACTCTGTCTATCTGTCTCTCTCTCCCTCCCTCCCTCCCTCCCTCTCTCTTTCTCTCCCGATATATCTGTTGCCTTGCATACAGTAATGGCGTCCTCAGTGATAAACGTTTCGCCGCTCCACCCCCTGCCACCCCCCACCCCACCCCACCCCACCACCCCTTGCTCTGGCTCTTTTCCCACATCAGCGTTCAGTCCTGAACACGACGGGGTCCCAGAGAGAGGAGGTACTGTACAACCCCCCCCCCCCCCCCCCCCCCCCGACACTCCCCCCACCCGCTGAAGTGCTGTGCACCAACCGCTGCTGACCGAGATTAACACTTATCTTCCGCGGTCGCCAGACTGCCCAGTCTGCAGTAAATGAATTGGACGGGACGGCTGGCACACGGATTCGAACCCGTGGCACCCGCCACGGCACAAAGGTCACGCACACCGTATCAGTCACTCTCGACAGAACTGTCTGCCGCAGCTCAGGTTGGTCTCAGCGAAATTGTGCTGGCGGTAACATTTTGAGGAAAAAAAGTTTTAAAGTTGAAGACGTGTCTGAAATGGAGGGGTGGCAAGGGCGGGGGCGGGGGGGGGGAGGTGGAGGCTTGGTAAGCATATTCATGACACATCTCTCCACGCTGATTTACAGGGCTTATAAAGTTTTAAAATTGAATGATGCTTCTTTTTGTTAATGCCATGGGAGGAAAAACAGAAAAAAAACGAGTAAATGTAAATTTTTCAGAAGCGATAGATCAGTTCTTGCCCTCCTTCTGACGGGAACGAGTGTAGAGAAGCAGAACACGAAGACATACGGAAGTCTAAATGAAAGACCTTTGTCATTTCTTCTTTTTCTTTCTTTTACTTGCATCAGTTCATCCGCAGTTTCACAGATGGTCGTAAACTTGCTCTTTTTTCTTTCTTTTTTTCAGCCACACTCTCTGCATCCTGTAAAACTACAATTAGAGCAGAAGGTAGATTTTCACTCCATATTTCATCTGAATCGAGTTCAACCCTTTTGAAGAAAAGGGCTTTTTTTCTTGGAATGTTTTTCTTTTTTTTTTCTTTTTTTTCCCGAGATTCAGTGTTCTAGAACTCCACTGCTGTCAGTCACCAGCAGCGATTGTGACATCAGCGTTAGAATGTTCGGTCGAGAACATTCCAATGACATATTTGTGACCTCAGGCCTTAAAGGCCTTGATGCTGCTTTCGGCCTGTGCTGCGTAAGATGATCTTTGCCTGTGTCTTTAAGGGAAAGGTCTGGGACGAGGACAAGTCTCCTGGCTGGGCCACTGGCAGATCCTTCCTTATTAAGAACAGTAATCACTTTAATAATTAATCGCACTCCGGGTGCTCCGTATTAACAGTTTAATTTAATTGCCTCGGTTTATAGAGTCTGCCTTCGTACTCACTGGGATTCGGGGACTTATGAAGTTTTTTTTCCTGAAAAGGGACATACTGAAGAAAACACGGACAGCACACGGTACCTAATGAGAAAGGAAATCCTCAGAGCTAGAAACGGGAAAATGAGTCCAGGGGATTTGAGCAGATCTTCGGGTTTTTGGTAAACATCGTCAAAAAATGTATATATTACTTGTATTGCTCTCGCAACACCTGAAATTGCTATTTGAATGGTTGGAGTTGCATTCTCTATGGAGCACTGAGACATGTTGAACATGACATCCCATAATATACTTCTGTCTGATGTGTTCCGCCTAGATGCTCCACAAATGGATCTGTTTTATTTATTCATTTACTTATTTGTTTATTTATTTACTTGGCGAAGGGGGTGTGCTTGCCTGTCCTTTAACGTTGAAAACCGCTCGATAAAATGTGACTGTGTGAGCACACGGCTCAGAGTCAGGTTTACGGAAGAATTCTCACACTGACACGTTTGCGAGCTTTTATTTATTTCTAGAGAGCCATATGAATAGATGCAATCACAGATAATTACGGTAGGATATTGCATAAATGCACATATATGCCTTTTGTTCAACAAGAAGTGTTATTGAGTGGATGTGGGAACAAAAAAAAAAATCAGCCATTGTCTATTCACATTCTGTTTCTACGGCAACTGAACATAATTACAACTGTAGGTAGGGAGGGGGTGCTTAAATTTCCAGAAAAAATTACAAGCTAACAAAGGCCCAGAAGGCTTTTTTTTTTTTTTACCAGCTTCTCAATACATTTTCAGTACTTTGAAAAACAGAAATACAAAAAAAAAAAAAAATTTAACAACAGTCAGGCTTGGGGTCAGTTCCATTTCAAATCTGTCATTTTTGGAAATTAACTGAAATTCAGTTAAACGTAGAAAATGGAACATAAGTAAATAAATAAAAAATCAGGTCACTCAATTTCAAGTACACTTTTTAACTGAATTGGGAATTGACCCCAGCCTTGGTGATAGATCACAGAAAGCAAAAATAAATAAATAATAAAAAACAAAGAGCTTCATTTTTCTTCAAAGTACCTACATTCCTCACTTGAAAGAGGTGGTGAATTCACGGCGGTATTTTTGTTCTGAAGGTAGCCTCAAAGTGAATTTTCAGTTTGCATCACTCGCAGGGCACCAACGCTACAGCGGATCGATTTTAAAAGTGGTCAGTGATGCATGGTTCTGTCTGCGTGTACGTCACCAGTCAGAGAGTCACCACTGGTGATTCAGGAAGGGAACTGAAATAAAAAAAAATAATAAAAAATCCTCGTTGAGCTTTTTGCCATTTTTTCATTTCAGTTAACTTCCAGAATTTCCAGAATAATAATAAAAACATTCTGGAAGGTTCCAGGGCAGTTGAAGTTTCTTTGCTCTGATGTTCCCAGCCCAGGTTCTTGCACTGGGAGGGCCAAACATTCGGGAAGGTTCCAGGGCAGTTGAAGTTTCTTTTGCTCTGATATTCCCAAGCCCAGGTTCTTCCACTGGGAGGGCCAAACATTCTGGAAGGTTCTAGGGCAGTTGAAGTTTCTTTTGCTCTGATATTCCCAAGCCCAGGTTCTTCCACTGGGAGGGCCAAACATTCTGGAAGGTTCCAGCGCAGTTGAAGTTTCTTTTGCTCTGATATTCCCAGCCCAGGTTCTTGCACTGGGAGGGCCGGTGCAGGAACAGACCGGGATGCAGCCGCGTTTTTGGCAGCTGTCAGATGTCTCCGCTGCCCCCCCTAAAGCCCAGGGGGGGTGGGGGCTGTCAGGACATTGGACAGTGGCAGCCTCACCTGAGAGTGGGCACATCTGAGGCTGACTGGTAATCAGCACAGGTGTTGCCTGCTGCCCCTGTCAGGACAGATATGGAGAGCCAGGCCAGGATTCAATCAGCATCCATCCTCAACTTTCACTTCCAAAAGGGTAAAAGGTTTAACTTGTACAATAAAATAAAAGTGTTCTTTAAATTTTTTTATTTATTTTTTTTCAAACACAATTCGTGGTTGGTAAACATGCTGTACGGTATTTGTGATCTTAAAGCACATTTAATTCTTATCTGAATCTTTGCCACAACCTCTGAAGGTTTTTTTCCACTACTTGAAGGAAAATAAAGTGGCCACTGGCCAATTTCCTCGGTATTTGGAGTCTGTCTCATGCACCAACTGATGTGGCTGTCACACCTAGTCCAGTTTCACACTCGGGAAATGAAGCTGGCGTGCTGGTGCGCTGTACCTTCAGAGGGGAATCAGTTCAGAAACATAATCAATAAACTTTAACCATTTACGGTGCAAGAACACAAATGTGTGATCAGAACGTTCTTAGCTGAACATTCTTAATGCTGATGTAACAATCACTACTGGAAACAGAAAGCAACATAGTTCCAGAACACCGACGTAGAGTTTTGAAGAAAAAAACATTTCTACATCTTCAATGGGCCAACATGCTTATACTCAACTTTAAATAAATAAGAATTACTTAAGATTCCTGGATTGCTCTCAACCTCTCCTTGTTTGAGTGTGTATACATATAAGCCTGGCAATTCAGCCAGGATTGAAGTATAGGTTAATATACATTATCAACAATGTAATACTGTCATCTTAATAAATGGCTCTGATGACGAGGGAAAGGGCTGCTTGCACTGTGATTCGTCCTGTCCGTGCATTTCCTGTCCTTTTCACAGTACTGGCTTCATACAGAAAGCTGATTGGTTGTCAAAGCTCACCTACAGGCACAGCAAGCCAGTGTCTTTTTCTTGTTGTTGTGATTTCAGAGGTTTATTTTCTTGTTTCACACTTTTATAGTTGCGTTTTGTGTGTGTGTGTGCTTTCCTATTTGTATTTGTGTTTTATTATTTGTTACTGTGTTTTCTGATTTGAATTTGTATTGCATTGAATTTGGACATCTCAGCCACCGTACTTTTACACATTTTCTGTCTTCAAATGTTGCCAAAGTTGAAGGAAGAAATATTGGGTTACTCTTCTGGGCGATCCAGGCGCGAGGGTGGGTGGGGGCCGGGGGGGGGGGGATGGTTCAGGGACGTGGGGGCGGAATCCCGTACCGAAAAACTCTTTGAAAGTTCCCAAAGTCCCCGCGGTAGAGTTTAGCCCTTTTTTCTCTTTTCTTTTTTAAGGAGGGTGGGAGACCGTTCCTGTTCCGAGGCGGCCGGTGTGCTTCAGGAGCTATGAAATGAATTTCATTTCCCTTTTCATTCCCTTCTTCTCCCCCGCTCGCCCAGGCTCCCGGGCGGGGGGCCCCGTCGGCACGGAGATACCGCGAGTGTCCCGCCATTACAGGGCTAATCCATCCATGACAGCGTTCAATTTTCTCCGGGAATTTTTTTCCGGCAAATTCTAACTGTCCCCCCCCCCCTCCCCCCTTTCCTCCTGCCCCCCGAAAAGAACAAGCAGGCCCCATTCCCCCCCCCCCCTTCCGAAATGAACAAGTGGGCTCTAGCCACCCCCCCCCCCCCCACTTCCTACCACCCCCCGAAACGAACAAGCGGGTTCTATCCCCCCCCCCACTCCGAAATGGACAAGCGGGCTCTATCCCCCCCCCCACTCCGAAATGGACAAGCGGGCTCTATCCCCCCCCCCCACTCCGAAATGGACAAGCGGGCTCTATCCCCCCCCCCACTCCGAAATGGACAAGCGGGCTCCAGCCGCCCCCCTTCTCCCCGCCCCTCAAAACGAACAGGCAAGGCTGGCTGGCTGAATTAGAGCACGCTGGAGCAAGCCCATCTCTCCCCACTGCCCCCGCACAGCCCCCCCTGCTCCCACTGCCCCCGCACAGCCCCCCCTGCTCCCGCTGCCCCCACTGCCATCCTTTAAGAGACCTTAGGCTGGAGTGGAAGTTCAATTTAAGAACGGGGGGGGAGGTGGGGGCTGTGGGGGGGAGCGAGCTCCCGCTTTGTGTCTCAATATTAATCCCCCCCTCCACCTCGCCCGTTTGCCCCCCCCCTCCCTTCATCTCTCGTCCAGAGTATCCTCACCCACCCATGAGAGAGAAAGAAAATCAAATCTGGGGATGAGGAAGAGAGCATTTGCCTGTGGAGCTTCGCGAGGTTGCCGTGGGTACGAGGGCCGTCTCCCCCAGACGCGCTCGTGGTGCATTATAAAACTCCGCTCACAGAGCAGGAAATGCCCGCCGTGCTGCAGGAAATGCCTCGCCAGAGCTGCCACGGGTTCCACTCCAACGTTTATCTGGGGCGGCAGCACAATGCACAATGGGTAAAGAGCTGGTCTTGTATCCTAAAGGTGGCAGGACACTGCCGTTGTACCCTTGAGCAAGGCACCTAACCTACATTGCTTCAGTATATATTCAGCTTTACAATAGCTGGATACAATATACGTCACTCTGGATAAGATGCCTGTAATGTAATGGTATTCAACTAAGGTGAACCCCCCAGAAAATGCAGCCATTCCAGCCCGCCCTTAATAACGTCACCTGTGTGCACACCTGTGTATATGTGTTCTAATGTGTTATGTGTGTTCATGGCTATTAATGTGTTCATGACTATGAATAACTGTTACATAATGAGTATTGTACCTTATTGGACCTGCTGTTGTGTAAATGACCTTTGATATGCACTTATTGTACGTCACTTCGGAATAAAAGCGTCTGCCAAATAAATGTAATGTATATAGCATAGAATACAAAAAAAATCGCATTTACAGTTATTGCGTTTTCCACGGTGCAATTTTGCGTGCAGTATTTTGGTTTTGCATGCTTGGATGCAGGGGAGTAGTTTCTGATCGCACTGGCCTTTGACACCTTTCCATTGGCTCAGAGTGGAAATGAGCGATTGGTGAAAGCGTGGCCATTCTTTTTGGTTGCTATAGGTAAATGCTGCCGTTGCTATAGCGAAATGCTACCGTTGCTATAGGGAAATGCTGCCGTGTATGTGTCCTGTTTGCCGAGTTATGCTAACAAGACGTCTTGTTTGCAAATGACACGCTCTTTTGATAATTAGCGGAGCTGATCTCCGCATTTTAAGTCTGTCTCAGTATTCAAAAATTTTTTAATGCACTATTAACTTGCGGAAAATGTTGATGTTTTCTCTGCAGTAGCCTGTTTTTGGACATGAACAGAGCCCTTCGAAGAACAAAATTGGGTTTGTTTATTTCTGTCACAGATTCCCTTGACTTAATTGTCTGGAAATATATTTTTTTCTTCTTCTGAATAGGTACATCCTAAATGCTTTATGCAAATATTTATTATAAGTGTGTCATGGCTTTTTTTTTTTTTTTCAAATTTATCGAGTGAGCGTTGTGCTTTTTCTCTTACAGAATGTTAAGATTAGTTCAGCTGCGCTTCGTCATGGGCATACTGTAGTAACCCCTTAACCCCCCCCCCCCCCCCCCCACCCCAACATACTAGATGTGTAGAGAATCACAGAACAAAACACAAGGGGAATAGAGATAGTTTGCAACTCCACTGATGTAAAAAAATGAATAAATGATGAATATACTAATTTGGAAAAAAATTATAATCCATTATTTATTTGGAATCATAAAGCCTTATCTTTTTTTAAATAGGGTACTGGCATTTTTAAAAAAATTCTAAACCTTGAGAGTGAATAATGTGAATCAAACTAGCGGTGGTTGGAGTCACGTTATCTATTGATTTTCTTCTTTCTGCTTATGTATTCTGAAATATACATATAAATTTCAGAGGTCCGCTCTCTTTGGCCTTGTTTGAAAACTGTTTCATTTTGTTCTTCTCTTTCTTTACGTCATATATATTTGAATTTTGCAGCGTGGCATCCTTGCGCGGCAGCAATGCTAATATGGAGCTTTATAAGGTGTAATTGCACTGTGCTGTTATTACTTTGGCTATTGGCTTCATACCGACAGTCAAAGCAGGGGCCAAAATGGCCGAACGGTCAGTCCATAAATCTGCGGTCCCCCGTCACTGAGGTTCAGTGTTAGCAAGAGGGAAAAAAAATATAACAGAAGAAACAGATGTGATAATCAAGTTAAAGTGGACTGCCCACCGAAACATATTCCTCGACTCGCAATGTACCAACTGCCCTTGTGATTAAGGGGTCTCCACTCACCCTAAAAAGAGGCTTCCGTTCTTCTGGGGCCCGCGGTAACGGTCGTTGGGGTTCTGCTGCGCTCCGTTTCGCGTCGCCCCCGCGCGTAACTTCAGAGCACTTTCGTACCCCGATAAAAACAAGCGGGCCCCCCAAAAAAACAGTGAGGTGGCACATCTGGGAACATCTGGGCCACCTTTACAACCGCAAGACCATCTGCACTCTCGTCCTTGCGGTGAAGAAGGAACACAAATGCCTCCTCAAGCAGCGACATAGCTCAGGAGGTAAGACCGATTGGCTGGCAGTCGGAGGGTTGCCGGTTCAAACCCCGCCCTGGGTGTGTCGAAGTGTCCTTGAGCAAGACACCTAACCCCTAACTGCTCTGGTGAATGAGAGGCATCAATTGTAAAGCGCTTTGGATAAAAGCGCTATATAAATTCAGTCCACCATTTACCAAGAAGCCGGATGGGAGCATGGGCGAGGAAGGGGTTGCTTTTTTCCTCGTTTAGAACTCCCCGGAAGGCAACGGTAACGAGAGAACGCGATTGGACGAGACGAGGGCCAGGCGAAGCGGCTTCTTTTTCCCTCAGACTTATGAGAGCTCGCAGCTGGAAGAAAAACACTGTTTCTGGTGCTGTCACAGCAAAGCCACAACATCGTTTCTCTTTGTAAGGTGGCCTAGGTTTGGTCCAATTTTTTTTCCTATCGTTAGATCAAGCTATTTTTAGAGGAGGATTTTTTTTAAAAAAATTTTATCTGAGCTAGGTATTGTGGGAGTCCCACCAGGATCTTATTTGGGACCTCTACTTTTCCATAAATTATATTACATTACATTACATTTATTTTGCAGACACATTTATCCAAAGTGAAGTACAATAAGTGCATACCGAAGGTCATTGGAACAATTGCAAAACACAGTTCCGATAAGGTACAATACTTATAATGTAACAGTCATCCATAGCCAGGAACACATTAAGTCCAGCTCACACAGTAAGCATAGGCTAGAGAGAGACGAAATGCAGACCCCTAAGGACAGAACCCTCTCTTACCCCTCACCACTGGACCACCCTTTACAGCGTACAATGCTGAATTTACTATCCTCTACCACTCTCAGAAAGCATGGACTCTTTTTCTCGCTGGAGATCAGCAGTCTTAAAAAGTAAATATTAGTAAATATTATATATGCCCTTTCTGACTCAGTCAGGAGTCACTGTACAAAAAAAACATACAAGCAGAAAACTACTAGAATTGGAGGACCTTCCCCAAGTATCACCCGGCATAATTCAGCCAAGATAAAATGGCTGTGTTTGATGTCTGATTTAATTTTTTTAAAAATTCATACCCACCACAGTTCTCATGTGGCGTTTTGTTGTTTTGCGTGTCGGAGCGAAGCGTGGGGCTGTCGTTCCTGGCGGCGCTGACACGATTTGGGCGACTTCTTTAGAGCGCTGTCACTTTGCTCCCCGAGCATGTGGTGGAACCTTCCAGAAACCTTCCCTTGGGGGAAAGAGGCTCTTTAGAAGCTTGCATTAAAATTTCAATATCATTCCACAATGTTGCTCTTTTAAATTTTATTTAATTTTTTTCTTAAAAGCGAGGCCAAGAACTGTTTGACGTTTTCTATTATTTTATTTTATTTTATTTTTTTTCATTTTTGAAAGGCAGCCCTTCTTAACAAATTCAAATGAGTCTTATTGTCAGTGGTCATTTTGGAGGTGGGGAGAGGATTTGGGGGGGGGGGGGGGGGTGGGGGGGGGGGGTGTCACCGATGTGAATCATTTTCCAACGAGCAACAGACCCTTTTGCGTTTGCGGTACAAGCACCGCTAACCGCTAACCGCTAACCCTAACCCGCGCTGACGGTGGACGTCACGGGCTCCGCTACTATAGCGAAGGGCGCCGTCGTTCGGCCAGCTCCTTATTAATATTACACGCGGGCCAGAGGCACATGGAGATAGCGGGGGAACTGTCGGTTACCCCAGGGGAACAGACTTCGAGCTTCGGACGCTCGCATACTGAGTCGTGTCAGAAGACCTGACAGTTGCCTTCGCCAAAAGGGCTGGGGTTGCTTTGTGTTCACAGAGAGAGAGAGTGAGAGAGAGAGAGAGAGAGAGAGTGAGAGAGAGAGAGAGAGAGTGGGAGAGAGAGAGACAGAGAGAGAGGTAGAGAAAGAGTGAGATGGATAGACGAGAGAAAGAGAGAGAGAGAGTGAGAGAGAGAGAGAGAGAGAGTTGTGAATTGCAAGTGCATGCCCTGTAGCAAACCTACGTCTGAATTAGAGAATAATAAAGAACACACAGTCAGAAGACAACTACACTCTATCAATGACGGATTGATGATCTTCCCGAACGTCATGGAAAATATTGCTAAGGACATTCAATTTTCATGCAAATGGACGACAGCCAAAATGAGCTGCAATCAAGGAGAAACGAAAGGAGTGGTGGGGGGGGGGGGGGGGGGGGGCCAGGGGGGGAACTGTCTGACGTGTTTTAAAATTCATAGATTTGCTATTCCACGTCTCTCCCCACTACGCTTTTGAAGGTCATGAAGAAGGAGAGAGAAAGAGAGAGAGAGAGAGAGAGAGAGAAAAATATTCCATTTGCTGGAGAATGAGGATGAGAGATAGCATGAGGCACATCAGGAATCCATGGCCCGGGGCTATTTTTTCCCTGATCAAGCTCCATCTCACACATCATCTGGAAAAAAAAGGGGGGGGGGGGGGGAATTAAACATCATTTTCATTTTCACGAGCGCTTGGTTTCAGTTTCCCGCGATTGGGGATCTCTGAAGATGTGAGAACCTTCACCGCAGAATCGCCCGTTCAATGGTTTGTTCAGCGATCGCTTTAGGCCTTTCGTTTTTCCTTTTCTTTTTAATACTTTGCTCATTACGCTTTTTAAAAGATACGATGTTTCTCAAACAATAGATTTAGCGTTGTCCCGGTTACCGCCTGCCCCTTAACCCCACGTGTCAATTAAGACGCCGCGGTAACGCACAGGTAGTTACCTGAGACAAGCGTCATTCCGCTTGTTTAAAAAAAAACTGTATTTTGAATTAGGCTGGGCTCATTAAAAAGGAGCCCTTTGCTTGTTAGACGTTACCCTTGTAATTAACGAGGGACCGAATATAAGCGGCAGAATATAATGAGGCCAAAATACGCTACATGGCCAAAAGTATGTGGCCACATGACATCAGACATCTCATCCAAAATTATGGGCATTACTCTAACATGGAGTTGGTCCACCCTTTGCTGCTATAACAACCTCCACTCTTCTGGGAAGGCTTTAGACTAGATGTTGGAGCATGGCTGCAGGGATTTGCTTCCATTCAGCCAGAAGAGCGTTAGTGAGGTCAGGCACTGATTGGGCGATTAGGCCTGGCTCGCAGTTGGCTTTCCAACTGATCCCAAAGGTGTTGGGTGGGGTTGAGTTCAGGGCTCTGTGCAGGCCAGTCAAGTTCTTCCACACCGTTCTCGACAAAACCATTTTTATATGGACCTCGCTGTGTGCCCATTTTTGGCTCTGGCAAACATGACCACAACACAAATACATAAAAGTCCATAAGCAAATGAACTTGGCTAAGCTAATGACCTACCTAATCAGTATTATTTTCTGATTTCCTCTTTATTCTAATTTTTCTTGGTCATTTCATACAGAGTGTAGCGCGTGTAGCCGCGGCGTTTTCAGACCGAAAGCGGTATCGATGTCGCTAATCACGTCGAACACGACGTATTTATTAGCGATTATTGATCATGTCACGGCCAATGCACTTGCCCCCCTTGAAGTCGGTGTGGGGGGGATCGAGTCGAGCGGATCCGTCGCCTTGGCGATGGGGAGAAGCCAACGGTGCGGTCAGTTCCTTGGCCACGTTTCCGTGGCTGGAGGTGTGTGAAGGGGGGGTGGGGTGGGGTGGGGGGCGGGGGGTGTTCCTGCTGTCTGCTTCGAGCGCAAACACGGTCTGCCCCGAGGTCATCTCGAAATACACCGGGCTCTGGAAATACACCCATCCTTCCCTCTCACCCGTCTCTCCCTCGCTCTCATCTACGTACAGTATATCAACCCTTTGTTCCGGAGTTTTCTATAAACCAGCCCGTCTTCTCCCCGCGCCCCTCTCGCCCCGCTCACAGTTCAGCCGTGCGGCTCGGGCCGGGGGAAATCGGTCGGTTCGAAGGGAACGGGAACTTGCCGTAGGGTCCTTTTTTCTAAAAAAAAAAAATCTGCGCTCCATACACGCCCTCGTATGAATTCCGCTCTGAGCTTTACGGCCCAGGACCCCCCCCCCCCAAAACCAGAGTGGCCCCCAGGGACCGGGAGAGGCTCGTCCCAGCTCACTTGTCTCAAGAGAGGAGACACTAGGACACTGCCGTTGTACCCTTGAGCAAGGTACTTAACCTGCATTGCTTCAGTCGTATAAATCCAGCAGTATAAATGGACGCAGTGTAAATGCTGTGTAAAAAGTTGCGTAAGTCGCTCTGGATAAGAGCGTCTGCTAAAGGCCTGTAATGTAATGTGATGTAATTAATTCAGGGTTGTTGACCACAGGATGTTCTCTGTATCCATTTTGAATTCATACCATTGTCGCAGGTTGGCATGGCCAACATTTAGCGCCGTTAGCATTCAGTACATTAGGTTCACATGTTCTTACAGGACTAGGAACGCTGCGAGCCAGACCTAGCGCTGTTGCTCACGTGACCCGGGTGAACTCGTGTCCCCAAAACGCCCAGCGTTACTCTGAATAAGAGAGTCAGCGGAGTGAACGCTGTGCGATGCTAACGCTGTGCGATGCTAAAGCTGTGCAATGCTAACGTTGTGTGATGCTAAAGCTGTGCAATGCTAACGTTGTGTGATGCTAAAGCTGTGTGATGCTAACACTGTGTCGTGCTAATGCTGTGTAATTCTAACGTTGTGTGATGCTAAAGCTGTGTAATGCTAACGTTGTGAAATACGAACGCTGTGTAATGCTAATGCTGTGTAATTCTAACACTGTGTGATGCTAACGCTCTTTATTCAAGTGTCTGACGTCCATCTCACAGTCTGCACAGTCAGGCCTGTGCTCATCTCTAAATCAAACCCCCCCCCCCCCCCGCCCCCCCGTTCATCGGGACAGGCACAGTCGCCGTTAAAAGAAAACAGGAACGTAAATAAATAAATAAATAAATAGCGGGGTTTATGAGGTGCGCACCTCCAGGTCTAACACAACAACAACAACAACAACAACGCGTTTACAGGATCGTTACCTTGACGATCTCGGAGCGGGAAGGCGGGCTCGCCGTTTCGCCCGTTCCCGTTTTCCTAAGACGTCGACGTCGCGGCGTGTCTGTCGATAAGCGCGCGTACGCCTCATTACGCTCGCGATGTTCCTCGACGCGGCCTTCCCTGGCGCTGGCTCCCGCACGCTCGCGTGATAATGACCCGCGGGGCTGCGTTAGCGCTAAATCAATTAAATAATAAAAGGAGGGGAGAGAGAGGAGAGGCTGCAGCACTGCGCTGATGATCTTTTAACACGGCTACAATATTTTTTAAAAATCAATGTGTGTGCGTGTGTGTTTGCGTGCACATGTTTGAGTGTGAGTGTGAATGTGAGTGTGTGTGTGAGTGTGTGAGTATGTGTGAGTGTGTGAGTGAGTATGTGTTAGTGTGTGTGTGTGTGTGAGTATGTGTTAGTGTGAGTGTGTGTGTGTGTGTGTGAGTATGTGTGTGTGTTAGTGTGAGTGTGTGTTAGTGTGTACGTGTGTGAGTGTGTGTGTGAGTATGTGTTAGTGTGTGTGTAAGTGTGTATGTGTGTGTGTGAGTGCGTGAGTGTGTGTGTGTGTGTGTGTGTGAGTGCGTGAGAGTGTGTGTGAGTGCGTGAGTGTGTGTGTGAGTATGTGTTAGTGTGTGTGTGTGTGTGTGTGTGCGTGTGTGAGTGTAAGTGTGTGTGTGAGTATGTGTTAGTGTGTGTGTGTGTGTGTGAGTGTGTGTGTGTGTGTGTGAGTATGTGTTAGTGTGTGTGTGTGTGTGTTAGTGTGAGTGTGTGTGTGTTAGTGAGTGTAAGTGTGTGTGTAAGTGTGTGCGTGGCCCCTTTAAGAGCAGGCGGTGGTTGTTTTTGATGAAAGGGCAGCTCAGCCCCTGCGGTCTCTCTGCAGCCCATTGGCAGAGAGCAGTTAGAAATACAGCATTCTAATGGTAACTTTATGATGTTGCCAGTGTGAGTCTACGACACACCAGGGGCCACTTTACCTCCAGCCTCTCTCTCTCTCTCTCTCTCTCTCTCCTTTTACATATCTCTTTCTCTCTCTCCTTTCCCCTTTCTCTGTATTGCCCTTTCTCTCTCTCCCCCCTCTCCCCCTTTTTTCCTTTTCCACATCTTCCTCTTCCCTTTCTCTATATTGCTTTCCCTCTCTCTCTCTCTCTCTGTCTCCCCTCTTCTGTGTACAACTCTCACTTCCTTCTCTTCTTCCTTCTCCCTCGCTCTCTTTCCCCTCTTTTCCCTTCTTCGCATCGCGCTCTCTCCCTCTCTCTCTTCCTTTCCTTTTCCACATCCTCCTCTCTCTTTCCTCCCATTTCCATGTATTGCCTCTCTCTCTCTCTCTCTCCTCAGCAGTGGATTTACGGGGCGAGTTTGGGAAAAGACGGAGGCTGTAAATTTTCCTCTCTCGCTGAATAATTCATGGAGAGGCCCTATGACACATAAATAACGGATGAGGGCTCTAGTTTAAGAGATAAAAGCTGGAAAAGTGTCAGGCTAATTGACCATGATGGAAGTGTAATGGTGAAATATTTGATTGTGTTTTTTGTGAGCGGCCAAAGGGAAACGTCAGGGAGAGAGAGAGAGAGAGAGAGACAGGATTCTGGTTAATGCGTGAAGAGTGTGTGTGTGTGTGTGTGTGTGCGTAAAAGAGAGACCGTGTGTATTTCTGTTTGTGTGGGGGAGAGAGCGCTAGACAGTGTGAGTGTGTGTGTGTGTGTGTGTATGTGTATGCGTGAGAGAGAAAGAGAGATGGAGGGAGAGTATGGTGTGTGTGTGTGTGTGTGAGAGAGAGAGTATGGTGTGTGTGTGTGTGTGTGCGAGAGAGAGTATGGTGTGTGTGTGTGTGTATGTGTGTGTGAGAGAGAGAGTATGGTGTGTGTGTGTGTGTGTGTGTGAGTATGGTGTGTGTAGATGTGTATTTCTGTTTGTGTGGGAGAGAGAGAGAGAGACAGTGGTAGGTGTGTGTGTGTATGTGTGTGTGAGAGAGAGAGTATGGTGTGTGTGTGTGTGTATGTGTGTGAGACAGAGAGTATGGTGTGTGTACGTGTGTATTTCTGTTTGTGTGGGAGAGAGAGAGAGACAGTGTGAGGTGTGTGTGTGTGTGTTTCTGTGTGTGAGAGAGGGAGAGTGAGAACCTGGTGTGTGTGATGTGTGAGTGAGTGTGTGTGTGTGTGTGAGAGAGGGAGAGTGAGATCATGGTGTGTGTGTGTGTGAGAGAGAGAGAGAGACAGTGTGAGGTGTGTGTGTGTGTGTGTGTTTGTGTGTGTGAGAGGGAGAGTGAGATCATGGTGTGTGTGATGTGTGAGTGAGTGTGAGGGAGGGAGAACATTTTCTCATCTTGTTACTGAGCACCACGCTGAAATCCTCCATGTTGTCTGTGCCACTTTACCCACAATCCTCTGCACTACTCTCTCTGCCAACACTCCTCTGAGAAAAGGAGAGAAAAAGGGGGATAGAGGAGAGAAAGGAGGGAGGATAAAGGAGAGAAACAGAGCTCGCGCAGAACTCCCTCCTTGTTGACTTTGCCGTTTTACTGTTATTTTCATCTCTGGCTTCCCGTGATGGATGCTGGCTTTTTGCAGCAAAGCAGCACGCAGTATTTTACCATTATTTCGCTGCTGTTTTCCAATTCAGAATGATGTATAGCGCGCTCCGCGGTTAAATATCCCAGCTGATGATAAAACATATCCAATAATGCACAGCAATAACGCAGTAATGTGCGGCACACTGAGAAATATCTGTCTCTCTCTTCTCTCTCTTCCCTTTACAAAACTTTTCGTCTGCTGATTTGCTAGTTTTCCCACAGAGCAGAACTTTTTTTTTTTTTTTTTTCGTTATCGAGTGACACTACAGTGACCTCGTACGCTGTACATCTTATTCTGTTTGACCTCCGGTGACCTCCAAGTGTCTCTGTGGGTCCCCAGGGACCTGCTGGGCTGGGGGGTAAGGGGCGAACGGAGAGAGAGAGATTTCTGCAACATTAATAGATCCTTATCTGTATTTCACAATCTCTCTTAAAAAAAACACCAAGAGCAGCGTGTCGACCGAGATTAAAAAAAGAAGAAAAAAAAAAAAAGATTTTGGATCGATCTGGTTTCAGGGGCCACAGCCTGACCTTTCGTGCCGATAAGACGACGCTGAAGGTCAGGTCCGCTCATTTCTTGGGGGGGGTTGGGTTGGGGGGGGCTGTGTGTCTCTTACACGGACCCCCGGCTCCCCCCCGAATCTCCCAGGATCTAATGAAACCGAGAGGCCGGCGGACGAACCGATGGCTGTCAGCTTGACCTTTTTTGCAATGCATCGTGGGTCAGAAGTCAGAATATTTGCCGCTTTGAAGCCTTCCCCATGCGTCACTGCCTCGTTTGCGTCAGTTGACGGGGGGGGGGGTTGGCTAAGTGGTGGTGGCGGTGGCGGACCCGCCGGGGAGGGCAGACGGGACGGCTTTTTTAACGCTGACGCCCCTCAGTGCGTTCTCCAAACGGACCCCGGTAAGATACGCACACACACGGCGACCGCGCGGACTGGGAGCGAAATGACACGGCCTTAAATGGCGGCAGTGTGTTCAGCAATAGGTTTTGTCAGTCTGTCTGACCTGCCCACAACCCGTGAATCCCACATCCCACCAATGACAGAAGAGTTTATTAGCGAGTTCCCCCCCGAACTACCCAATGAGATTCAGCGCTTGATCTTTGTTATTGTTTTGGGTCCACCAGACGGGCTCCTTCCATCTAGACAAAAGGCCTTGTGTGTGTGTGTATGTGTGTGTGTGTCTGTGTGCTTGTGCATGTGCCTGTGTGCATGTGTGTTTGCGTGTGTGTGCATGTGTTTATGTGCGTGTGTGTGTTAACGTGAATGTGTGAGTGCGCGTGTGTTTGCGTGTATGTGTGTGTGTGGTATCTGTGTGCGTGTGTGTGGTTGTGTGCGTGTGTGTGTGCCTGTGTGTGCCTGTGTGTGAGTGTGTGCATGCGCCCGTGTGTGTGTTTGTGCATGTGTGTGTGCATGTACACATATTCTTTGCGTCGCATGAGTAACACCTTCCTACAAGCCTTATGGATCATATTCTACAGCTTTGAGAAGAAATAAATAAATGCAACCGTTTTTTAACAGGGGAAGATTAGTCGCCATATCTGTCCTCTTCACATTAGCTCTGGAGCTGATTTAGATGATGTAAATGGTAAATGGACTGCATTTATATAGCGCTTTTATCCAAAGCGCTTTACAATTGATGCCTACAAAGAGTGCCCCCCCCCCCCCCCCAAAACCTGCTGACCTGATGTCAACTCTTCTTTGGAATGGACACATCCAGATCTGTTTTTGCTCCATCGGTCACTCGTTACAGGGAGAGAGCTCTTTTTCCAGCCCCTCGTCTGTAACTTTTACACTTTTTTTATGTAAGCTAAAGTCAACAGGGTCCAAGCGCATAAAGCAGGTGCGCTCAGATCTGGCCCTCGGGGGGCCAGCAGTGCTGCTGGTTTTCATTCCTGCCCTCTAATCAGGGACTGATTTAAACCTGGGACACCAGGTGAGTAAAAATCCTCGACCAATTAGTGGCATCAATCAGTCAACTAACTACCAGGTAAGAAAGAAACCCAGCAGTACTGCCGGCCTCCAGGGCCAGATTCTGGGCATCCTGGCCATAAAGCAGCGCCGATCTCTGCCAAACTTTGCCTTTCCGCTGCTGGGGGAAAGCACTCCTACGAACTGCAGAATAGCGAGGACAGACACAAAATGTCTGTCTTAACAGTCCTCACATGTAGGCACACCAAGCAATGCAGGGGATATAAATATACATTACCTCACGCGTTGATCAGCTGGGGCAAAAGGATAACCGGTCTCATAATTAATCAGTCTCATAAAATTAATTGTTACATGACGATTACGAATTTCAGCATTAAATATTAAAATAACCAATAGCGCAACAACACGCGTAATTTCCTGGAGGTTTTTCATGTGGAAAGGGAAGCATTATGAGACAGAGTTTTAGACTAACTCGGTGATGTAGAAACGCGAAAACTGTGGCTCTTCAATGGTGTGAACTTCACAGAAGTGGAATTAATTTTACCCTCAGTAGTGTGTTTGTGTGCTCACATGCTTTTTGTTTATGTGTGTGGATGTAGTTGGGGGAGTGTACAAGTGAGCGAGAGAGAGAAAGGGTTAGGGTTAGGGTTAGGGTTAGTTAGTTTTAAAAAATATATATATTTATCTATTTTTGTTATTACTGTTGTTTTTACTGTTAGCTCTTGCTTTGGCAACACTGTGCATGTCATGCCAATAAAGCAGCTTGAAATTGAAATTAAAGATTGAAAGGGAAAGAGAGGGGGAGGGAAAGGCAGAGAGAGGGGGAGCAAGAGAGAGAGAGAGAGAGATGCAATTTAATATCTGGCAATAGAAACTGATCAGAAATACTCTGCTTACTCTCTGAGGACTGAAAGAGAATGAAAAGGAGGGAATTTACTTTAGTCTTGAGATTTACTGCTTTAGAGAGAGTGTGTGTGTGCATACACGTGTGTGTGTGTGTGTGTGTGTGCGCATACACGTGTGTGTGTGTGTGTGTGCGTGTGTGTGTGTGCATACACGTGTGTGCGTGTGTCTGTATGTCAGTATGTGAGAGTGTGTGTCTGTGTATGCATATGTGTGTGTGTGTGTGTGTGTGTGTGTGTGCATGCAGATGTTTGCGTGTGTCTGTATGTCAGTGTGTGAGAGTGTGTGTCTGTGTATGCATGTGTGTGTGTGTGTGTGTGTGTGCATGCACATGTGTGTGTGTGTGTGTCTGTATGTCAGTGTGTGAGAGTGTGTGTCTGTGTATGCATGTGCGCGTGTGTGTGTGTGTGTGCATGCACATATGTGCGTGTGTCTGTATGTCAGTGTGTGAGAGTGTGTGAGAGTGTGTGTGGGTGGGATGGGGGGTCCTATTAACGCGCTGTCATTCTTATCATCCACAGAGCACCTGCATTCTCCCCTGGTGACCCCCCCCCCCCACCCCTCCCCCCATTTTTAATCACCGCCTTAATTGCAGTAATTATCAGACACAGGTACTCAGCACACAATCAACACCGCCGCACCCCAGGACCAGCGGGACAGTGGGGTAAACATTTTTAAAATATTGAAAAATATGCACAAAGGAACATTACAAATGTCAAATAAAGGCAAAAGAAGGTCTGCCCAAAGACTCACGTACTGATGGCATGGCCATTTACTGACAGTAACAGCCCTTGCTGCTAATGAAATGTCACTTCTATTTCTGATTTTCTGACTTTTTTTTAAATATTCATTTTTTCTTTCATTTTTTCCGTTACATGATTTTTACCTTGCGCACAGTTTCACTTTTGATTTCAGTGGAAAAATTGTGTTGTGTTTTCATAAATTGTCCCCCGAGTCTTCTCTGCTTGGGCTCGTGTATATTCATAATAAACTAGCAGGAAAAATAAAATAAAAGCGTACAGTATATAATCATGTAACCTGATGACGGAAAATGAAAATATCAGCCCAGGAGTTTGGGATTTGTCACGGAGATGCGTTCGGTCTGCGTGTGTCAGGTTATTATAAGATTTATTTTTCCTATTTTCTGGAACAGCGTGAAATGGCGGGAATCGCGGCGTCTGTTCTCATTCCTTTAGCAGCAGCAGTTCGGTTCGGCCTCTCGTCTGTCAGCGACTCCGTTTGATGGAGACTTAACTTCTCGGTGACCCTGGGGGGGGGGGGGGGGGGCTCTGATGAAAAACCCTGGTTTTGAGAGAGTGAGATTGGCTGTGTTTGGTTATGCATACTTGCGTACTTGCAGACTAAACAGTACAGTCTTCCAAGTACGACAGGTACGTAAGCTAGCTTGTTTCCCGATTTTGGTTGGTAATTTCCTCATTTTTCATTTGGCTACCTTTCTGACCAGATGATTTGGTTTGGCTAACAAATGCGGTCAAACTTCCAAGATTTTGCAGATAGAGGGGAAGGGTGAGGAAGAGACTAACAGTGAGAAAGACAGAGAGAGAAGGACAGAGAGAGGGGGAGAGTGAGAAAGGGACAGAGAGAGAAGGACAGAGAGAGGGGGACAGAGAAAGGGGGAGAGTGAGAAAGAGACAGAGAGTGAGAAGGACAGAGAGAGGGGGAGAGAGAGAGGGGGAGAGTGAGAAAGAGACAGAGAGTGAGAAGGACAGAGAGAGAGGGACAGAGAGAGGGGGACAGAGAAAGGGGGAGAGTGAGATGGACAGAGAGAGGGGGAGAGAGAGAGGGGGAGAGTGAGAAAGAGACAGAGAGTGAGAAGGACAGAGAGAGGGGGACAGAGAGGGGGGAATGGTGGCACAGAAGCTTTCTGCGGCTGGCCTGTAAAAAAACGGAGAAGAGAAATCAATATTTCAGCAGCACGGACTCTCAGGCCACTGCCGACGACAGCCAACATCATGAAAAGATATGAGAGACAGTGAGGAGCGAGAAATAGAGAAAGATAAGAGGGGAACCGTAAAGTAAATGACACCTGAACCATTTCCTCTGGGGCTACGCATGCACTGTGGAACTCACCTTCTTATTTTATATTATGTGTGTGTGTGTGTGAACTTGTAATACTACCTTTGTGGGGACCAGATCTCCCCACATGGATATAAAGATGAGGAACATTATGCGTTGTGGGGACTTTTTTCTGGTCCCCACAAGGTCAAGAGGCTGTTTTAGGGTTAGAACGTAGGATTAGGGTTAGGGTTAGAATTAGGCTATGGTTAGGGTTAAGGTTAGGCATGTAGTGGTTGGGGTTAGGGTTAGGGTTAGAGGTTACGGAATGAATGTAGTTAATGGGAAGTCCCCACAAGGATAGCAATACGGGACGGTGTGTGTGTGTGTGTGTGCGTGTGCAGGTGGGTGTGTGTGTGTGGGGGGGTGGGTGGGTGCATGTGTGTGCGTGTGTGTGCGTGTGCAGGTGGGTTTGTGTGCGTGTGTGCATGTGTTCAGTTTTTATTATATATAGCCTATACATATTTATACACATTATATGTATATATACCTATGCACACCTATCATCATTAATATTTTAAAATTCCAAAGACTGAGGCCACCAAGTTCATAAAATCACGTACTATTTGCATGCTGCCTTTATCACATTTATTTATCATTCATTAAACTTTCATAAAGCTGCAAATTGGATTTCAAAGTACAGGGTAAGGGGTTGGGGGGGGGGGGGGGGGGGGGGGGCAAGCGATGCTGGCCAGTCTTTGGGGTATAAAATTTTTTTAAATGCTCTCGAGCCAAAGACACGTGATGTCACTGCAGGACTCGCTCGCTGACTGCGTGACATCAAAACCGGCCGCGTTTTTCGGGCCTTTCCTGTTTCCTGTTTCCTGTTTCCCGTCGACGCGAGACGCGAGTCACGACAGGTCACGCGCCAGGGCCGTCTACGCAAACGACCGAGCGCCGGACGATATATTTCCGTCGTTTCTCCGGCCCCGAGCGTGCCGTCAGAGCCCACGTTAATAAAAAGGACGGCGCGTCTGCTCGACCCCGAACCTCGGAACGACGCTGTCGCTTCCACACTAAAGCCAGAATGAATCCCGCGACGGCGGTACTGAAGTGTTATAGTCGAGCTGTCAGTCCGCATTACATCCTCTGCTGTCTCGCTCTCAGAACCTAGACGTTCTCCGAACACGTATTTTTCACCACGCCGTGTCGGTAAACGGCTGTCGTGAAACAGATTGTTTGGCAAAGAGCCCCAATTAGATTAAATCTTACGATGTTCACGTATTGTTCTCTGGCCTTTTTTTTGCTTGCGTGCTTTCCTGCTTGACATATCTCTGCCGTGTTAGATGGATTTATAAATATTAAACCCGTGCATGAAGTATTTCAGACGCGTGACGATGTCCAGCCAGTCAAAATGAGCTTTTGGTTTTAAAATTCTTTCTGCGGTGTATGCATAGGAGGGGGGTCTGACTGTGATGGAGTGGGTGATTTTAGGTTTGGCTGTTGGTAAGGGGAGATGGAATATCTCCTTAAAGCCTTAGGATAGTGCTTTTTACGAGAGTTTCATTGCAGGGCCTACATCAACCTGTCCAGAGTTCCCTCTGCTCGCCGCCTCTCCTTCTTTCACTCCCCTTTCTCCTTCTCTCTATCTCCCTCTCTTTCGCTCACTTTCTCTTTTTATAAGTGCATTTTTCTCTTTTTTAAATTCCAGTGAAAGTCCTTCTGCGGATTCTGGGGAATAGCACTTTGAGAGGCGCCACCATTAAACTGGAGGAATCATGTTCGGGAGTTTTGGGGGTTTTGAGAGGGCTCTTCCGCCTAAGAGCAGACCTTTGGAAAATCATCTACGGCAAAAAATAAATAAAATAAATAAATATCCACCCCCTCATCACCATTCCCAGAATGCATCTGCCTAAGCCTCTCTGAGCGAACGGGAGGAAGCGCTGTGAGGTCGTCCCTCAGAGTCATTCCGAGCGTCGCGCTCCAGGAAGCCGCCAGAATGAATTCGCTCTTCGCATTACCGCCCCGGCCTCAGTCCTGCTTCTTCCTCACCGCTTCGCAAAAAAAATCTTCTCTTTCTTTTTTCTCTCTCTCTCAACGGAACGATAGCATGAGGCGGCAGACGTGATTAATGTCAAAGAGCGCGTCCGCGCACGCGCGACAGCGCTGCTTCTCATCAGACGTTCACACAGACCGGAGGATTATATGCTGTTAATCAGCAGGACGCTGCTCGATTCCTATGATTTTAGAAGTTATCAAAAAGTTCTAGAACACTGACTTAGAATTTTGAAGAAAAAAAACGTTTCAAAAAAATCTGCTCTTGAAAGGTGCAGTGAATAAGTCATGATAGAATTGGCGGATTGGAATGGGAGGGGGGTGCTGACATGGGAGATCCAGCAGCCCCCGTCAGACAAGCTCCCCAAACCCTGAAGGCCACCGTCCCGTCCATGCCCACATACCCCCCCCCCCTACACATTCTCCCACCCCTCTTACAAACTTCAAAACCAACCCCCCCGCCCATCAAAAACAAGGACTGCTGTCCGGTGGGGTTTAACGCTGACGTTTCGCACTCCGCACCGACACTGCAGGGAGCGAGATGTCCCGCTGGACCAATCGCAGCTCTCTTCTGCGGTGACCGTTACCTGCTCGATTGACGCTGCGGTCATCCGAAGGTTACGCTCACCTGGTGACCAGGTCCGAACCGGTCCTGGATTTGAGGGAATAAAACCCTCCTGGGCCAGATTTAGAGCTTCCTGCTTCAAACCCTCCTACTTACAGTAAGTCCAAGGCCCTGAAACTACCATCTTTGCAGCTTAGTTTTATTCCATTTTTTTTTCGGTTTTTGGACGTAAAGTTCAATCATCTTGAAAGGACTCGGAAAGGATTTGGAGTTCTTTTAGGGCGAGTGCTGAAGCAAGCCTCTTTAAGTGTCCTGTAACTCGGGAAAAGTCATACTTCGGGATGAACCAGGTATTTCAGGCAGTGATGCAATATCAGAACGGTTCAGGTAACACAGTTAGATTTTTCGATGTAATTACTGTCTTTTTGAAAAAAAAGAAGAAGAAGAAAAAACTGTTTCCGTAGCGTAGGTTTTATCTGGCACTTACAGGGTTCTGTGCGTTCAGGAGAACAGAGAATTCTTCCAACACCATGACCAGGAAATTATATTTCTTTCTGGGTCTATAAAGTGTTGGGACGCACGGTAAAATCTTATCAGTTATTTTCAACTGGCTTTATGTGAGTCCAAAACAGATAAAATGAACTCCATCAGTATAAAATGTTGTCTATCAGAACTGATGATGCACTGAGTGTTTTGCTGTGTGAAGAACCAAAACAAGACCAAGCTTTTATAAATTTCAATCTATTTTTTTATGTTCTTTTTTTTTTTTTTTTGCATAATTTTGAAATTATGGTCATTCTTCATTATGTTAATTTCAATGAAACTAAGCATGTACTATTGCCGATATATATCAGGGTTTTTATGTATTTATTTATTTATTACACTATTCTTCTTCGGTTATGTCCTAAGGAAAATGTAATGGCCATTATGTTTTGCTGAGGCTTTGAAGGGAAGCTTCATTTTAAACTGTATCTTTTTTAAAAATGTTATCCTGTTAAAATGCAACTTAAAAAGTAACTTCCCAACGTTCCCACTGAGTAGCATTTTGGAAGGATTACCAGGAATAGCCTCCTGTATCAACGCTGTATGGACTGAAAGCAAAGTTTCACTGAATACACCAGTCCTGACCGCACCAGACCTGGGTCAAATACGTATTTGTTTTGGATTCAAATACTTTTCTGTGCTCTATTGATCTTGCCTGGTGTAACTGAGCCTGCCAATATGACCAGAAGGCAGGGATTGCACTTTTTGAGAGCATTTCATTGGTTCCCAATACACCAGACAAGATCAGTAAAGCACAAAAAAGCCTGGACCATACATATCAGCTTCATTCACACAGAAGAGATCAGGCAAGTCCGCTGCAAAGCATGCTGGGAACTCAAAGTATATAGACGCGGAGCAAACGCCCATTGTAGACTCACGGTAAAATGAAATCCCCCCCGGCTATTAAAATAATAGCTGAACAGGCTGGAAAAGCCCCCGTTTAAGAGTGAAACTCCTTATTCTGCGGCTCCTGTAAAGAATCCTTTCACCATCACGGCTCAGTCTCTGAAGCTGTCGCGTGTGTGTCGCGTGTGTGTCGCGTGTGTGTCGCGTGTGAGCGGTTGATGGTGGAAACCACTTCGGAGGCCTCTTCTCACATCTCTCGCCCCTCTTTTTGGAGTGTTATTCGAACCCTCACCAGCTGCCCCAGCCCCGGACGTCAGGGCACACGCAGGTAAGGGGCGAAGGCAGAGGGTTCAGAGCCCCCCTGAAAAGATCTCACGCATTGGGCCCCCACACCACCCCAGGCCAACCCATCCCTGCACAATTATGGGAGGATCTTTTGAGGGTCCCTGTCAGCCAGTCAGGACCCTTGGAATCGTCCTCAGACCCCTCGTGCCCCCCCCTCCCCCATAATGCCCCACTGTGCGTACAGGTGCGTGGGTTTGAGAACAGCGGGAGCTCTCACAGGCCGTTCGGTTGTAAACGCTACTGAGTGTCACACATTCTCATCTGAAATAATAGCGGAAAAAACACCTCCTTGCAGGCAGTAATGCTTTGAGGCAGATGGCTAAAAGTCTTTAATCTGGGAGAGATTCAACAGCTCCGGGGGTTTTTCAGCTGGAACTGCTCTGTTGGCAAACCTACCTTTCCCATAATGCGCTTTTATTTTGTCTATTTTTTCAGTACGGTTTTGAGTGGTCCGAATAGTTCATCAGTCAACTTTTGTTTCTTCTTATAAACAACTATATATATATATATATATAGGAGTGTAACAGGTGTAACCGCTGTGAGACTATTACAGGTGTAGCTACTATAGGAGTGTAACAGGTGTAACTGTTGTGGGAGTGTAACAGGTGTAACCATTGTGGGAGTGTAACAGGTGTAACTGTTGTGGGAGTGTAACAGGTGTAACCATTGTGGGAGTGTAACAGGTGTAACCGTTGTGGGAGTGTAACAAGTGTAACCACTGTGGGAGTGTAACAGGTATAACAGCTGTAATTGCTGGGGAAGCCAGTCACATACCTGATGGTCATTTTAATGTCTTGAAATCGGATGGCTGTGGAAGGCTGTAGAGTCCATCCATGCGTCCCTTCTGAGCCCTCTGAGTTTCTGGCGAATTTAGCGGCTTTGGACCGAAACCTCCTGATCTCTGCGTTCTTCTTTAAAGCGCTTCCACAACGTCCAGCTCTCTCACACAGCACCTGTGTCTGGGAGAGGATCAGCTAGCAGCAAGGAAGTGGGGGGATCACCCTGGCAACCAAACCCCTCCCTCCCTGGGCTCCGCACCAACACCACCTGCACACGGTGGCGGCGCTGCGGCGGCTCCAGCGCACCTGGCTGTGCTCTCTTCCTTTTTACAAAACAGTACCTTTGCAGCGCAGTTTTTCTCAATTACTCCACTGATTGTTGTCATTTTCAGCGCTAGAAATGGCAAGTGATCATATTTATAAAACGGCCCAGCAAAACCCACAGGGACCCACTTCGCACGCTCAGAATTTTAAATGTAACTTTCAATCAACACATGCTGAAAACACTGCAGGTGTGTGATTAAAAAAAACGGCTTGCCTCCCACCATGTCTATATGTCTTTAAGATTATTATTAGCATGTTTTTAGGCGTTTTGGCCAGACAGCCAACACTAGGAGGACAGCAGACATTAGCAGAACAGCCTCCAGCAGCAGTAGCAGCAGCAGCAGCAGCAGCAGCAGTAGCAGCAGCAGCAGCAGCAGCAGTAGCAGTAGCAGTAGCAGTAGCAGTAGTAGCAGTAGCATTAGCAGCAGTAGCAGTAGCAGTAGCAGCAGCAGCAGCAGCAGCAGTAGCAGCAGCAGCAGTAGCAGTAGCAGCAACAGTAGCAGTAGCAGCAGTAGTAGCAGTAGCATTAGCAGCAGTAGCAGCAGCAGTAGCAGCAGCAGCAGCAGTAGCAGTAGCAGTAGTAGCAGTAGCATTAGCAGCAGTAGCAGTAGCAGTAGTAGCAGTAGCAGCAGTAGCAGCAGTAGCAGTAGTAGCAGTAGCAGCAGTAGCAGCAGCAGTAGCAGTAGCAGCAACAGTAGCAGTAGCAGCAGCAGTAGCAGTAGTAGCAGTAGCATTAGCAGCAGTAGCAGTAGTAGTAGTAGCAGCAGTGGCAGTAGCAGTAGTAGCAGTAGCAGTAGCAGTAGCAGTAGTAGCAGCAGTAGCAGCAGTAGCAGTAGTAGCAGTAGCAGCAGCAGTAGCAGTAGCAGCAGTAGCAGTAGTAGCAGTAGTAGCAGCAGTAGCAGCAGTAGCAGTAGCAGCAGTAGCAGTAGTAGCAGTAGCAGCAGCAGTAGCAGTAGCAGTAGCAGCAGTAGCAGTAGCAGCAGCAGTAGCAGCAGTAGTCAGCAGTAGCAGTAGCAGTAGCAGTAGCAGCAGCAGCAGTAGCAGTAGCAGTAGTAGCGGTAGCAGCAGTAGTAGTAGCAGCAGCAGCAGTAGTAGCAGTAGCAGTAGCAGTAGCAGTAGCAGTAGCAGTAGCAGCAGTAGCAGCAGTAGTAGTAGCAGCAGCAGCAGTAGCAGCAGTAGCAGCAGTAGTCAGCAGTAGTCAGCAGCCCCAGTCTACTCTCAGTCTGTCTTTAGGCCCGGAGCTAAATGCATGCCGCTTAGCGGGCTATGCTAATACAGACGCTAACACAGAACCAAAGGAAGCCTTTGGGGCCAGGCTCCTAAATATACACGTTACCCATTTGCACAGAGTCGCCATGGTGCCTCGCCCCACCCCAATCAGGATTAATTACAGTTCGCCCCAAGCCTTTACTGTAAGTCTCACTTCATTAATTAGCCCATGTTATTCTCCATCTCGTGTCTCATACAGACGGCGGGGGTCTGGCCTCTCTATAATATACTACTGATAGGGTAAATATCATTTCTCAGGCTCACGCATACAGTAGCATGCACATCTATGGCCCAGACTGACTGACTAATAAACCAGTGCATCACCTGATTGGCCATATTTGACCAGTGCACCAGTGGGTTATAAAAAAATTTTTTTTAAAAAGGCTGACACTTTCTATGACTCATCTTTGATTGAAGCTATGAATTCCCCCAGAATCACCACATAGCACCTCCATAACCATCGAATAAACAGTTATAAAGGCGTATGTCAATAGCCATAACACACCACCGTATGGCTATTTGCAGTGACTGACATAAGCAATTATGAATGTCCAGGTAATGTCTATGAAGGTTTTATGCATTGCATATGAAGCAGGAATATACTTGTGAAGGACTATTCATTGCGTATTTCAGAAAAGAGTGGATAAACCCTCTATTTACCAGAACAGCAGTGCTCTTTGCACTCAATATTTTATTTATTTGCATTTTTTTTATTATAAAGGGCATTGCCAGAAACTTAAATTAATTTAAAAAAATTTAAAAAAACGATATTGCATAAAAAACTATTGCTTGATCCGAGCCATTACTCAAAGTTAGACAAAGAACAATACAGTTAAAATTGATTGGAGGTCTGGATGTTTAAAACGCATCTGATATTGATTTCACTCTGTACAGTTAATCTTATTCCCAAAGTTAGAATATTGGGGAAAAAATAAACAGAGGAAGGGATCCCCGGCAACATTTGTCTTTAATTACATTCACGAGGCCCCTGTCCTCTCCTAGTTCTAAAACATATAATTTACAAAGTCAGTAATACGATCGCTTTATCTGCTTCAAGTGCTGGAGCGGGGCTCGCCAGAATCATAAAATGGTCGCCTAATAACGGAAAGTTCCGGCAGACGCAAACGAACCCGGAGTGGATTTCACCAAGGGGTGCAGCAGAGTGACAGAGTGATGTGGGCGACAGCTGTTTGCGAAGAGGGCGGGGCTAGTACTGACCTTTGACCCTGAATGGGGGGTGGGAGGTGTGCTCTTCTGAGTTCCTCAGAGTGCAGGGCCAATGCTGATCTTTGACTCTGATGAGAGGTGGGGGGAAGGGGGGGGGGGGGGGGTGGTGGTTGGGATCCTCCTGCCCTGCCCAGTCTACCCAGTCATCCAGTCATTTCCCCCGATTCCTGTCACATCCAACAGGTATACCCTCCTTTGTGTGTGTGTGTGTGTGTGTGTGTGTGTGGGAGGGGGGGGGGCGTGATTGTCGGATGGGTCCTAAACGACATCCCAGAGGGCTTTCACATGACACGGATCAGATTTTAAATCATTTGTGGCAGAGTAGGCGGGGCCTCTACCCTTCACACCCCCCCCCCCTTCCATACACCCCCGCCCCCCTTAACAATAATGAGCAGAAAGGTCAGAAAGTTAATAAAAGGATGCACCTGCCCCGGGAGGGTGATTGATGGCTCGGGTTGTCGTCCCGGCCCGCGCGCTGGGGCTAAATACCTCTAAAAATGCATGAGCACGCACGTCCGCGCCCCCCCCCCCCCCCCGCCCCCTCTCCCCCCGTCCCGTCCCGTCCTGTCCCCGCGCGCCCCACGCTCCCACATACATCATCTTAATGAAAAGCGGATGCAAATGCGCTAATTAAAGTGGCCGATCCGCTCCGAGGGGTTTTTCGGCGACGGCGCGTGTGCCGTGTGCGTCCCCCAGCGCCCGCTTAATCACCGTTAGACGCAGGATGCCCCGCGTTTTACAAGCGCTCTAAAAACCATCATTATTATGATTACCGTTCTTCACCTTCCACTCAGAAAGAACACGGCTCCCCCCCCCCCCCCTACCCCCCGCCCCCGGGCGTCTGGAGAGAGCCCCAGCACACAGAGAGCTGTGAGGAGAGGGTTTTTGCGTGTGTGTGTGTGTGTGTGTGTGCAGCATCAGTGTGTGTGTGCGTGAGAAACAGAGAGCGGTGGGTGTGTGTGTGTGTGTGTGTGTGTACATGCGCAGCATCAGTGTGTGTGTGCATAAGAAACAGAGAGCGGTGGGTGTGTGTGTGTGTGTGTGTGTGTGCATGTGTGTGTCTGGTGTTTGTGTTTGTGTGTGAGTGTGTGTGTGTGTGTGTGTATGTGTGTGTGCATGCGAAACAGAGAGCGGGGTGTGTGTGTGTGTACATGCGTGTGTGTGTGCATGAGAAGGAGAGCGGGGTGTGTGTGATGATGGAGCAGTGGCTTCATGATTAGACCGCGGCGCTCCTGGTAAAAGGGGATTGGGGGGAAGATTAAGGACTGCTCGGGGCAGTAATGAAGCAGATATGACAGAGATTCAATCAGCGCAGAGCTTTAATCTCCCGCGTGTGACTGGAGCAGGCAGCGCTGCAAGGTGACTGGGTTAAAACAGCCTCGCTCTCTCTCTCTCATCTCTGACCGGGGAGTAAACCGCAATTAAAACTCACCCTTCCACCGTCATAACAAGGGCCCTGGACACACACACACACACACACACACACACACACACACACAGACTGGAAATTAGCCTGCAACGTCAGACCGTGCAGGAAATACAAAGGAAAGATTTGTCGCAGCATAGCATATGACTGAGACCTTGCTATGGTTATTGATATCAGTCATTTGTTTGATGACCCTTGACCTCCTTGGGCTGTTACTCCTGGTGTACAGGAACTGCATTTCCAAATAGTCAAAACGAGTGCCTAGCGTGAGCTTGGATTATTGAGGATGAGTAGCAGTGCTTTGTGTGTAATGCCCTGCGGATGTTGATGCCGTATGGATCACTATGGAAACGGTTGTGAGGTGGTGACAGGTGTAACTGCTGACCTGTGAGAGGTGCTCTGTACCTATGGCGGATTTTGTATTGATTTTGCAGGGGGTGTGGTGAGCATTCAGGTGTAAAAGGCCTACACCACACTTCTCAGGTGGGTGTTGCTCGTCGGAGGCATGTTAAAGTGTTTAAAGTTTCCTCACTTATTTACCATGAAATGCTTTCAGATTTAAGATTTTGAAAACGTATTAATGAGCGGACCGGTCAAGTCCTTCACTTGACCCTGCAGAAAAAAGTTTAAGCGTTTGCATTTATTTTTTAATATAATTGTCTTGGATTATAACTAGACACGTGCAACATTGCAGTAAAAATATTTAGTTTTTTTATTGAATGTCCCCTGTAGTGTATGTCCCAGCATTGTAGGTTATACGGTTCTTCAGATGAAGGCCAGATTCATGTTCCCTATAAGGGACAAAAATGAATCGTCGGGTCATAGAAGGTTATTGATTTGGGCGTAACTAACAACAGTATGTGGCGCGGTTCCCCTGGACCTGTGACGCACTGTGATGAGGGTCACAAAGGACACACACACACACACACACACACACACACAACAACGGGCACAGGACTGGAACGCACACGAGAGAGGAAAAAAAAAAAAAAAAAAAGGATTTATGATAAATCTGCACGCAACTTTATTAAAAGCCGGGGTGCATCGCCTCCACCGGCTCTCCGCCATTTGGGTAATTGAGATTATTTATGAATTCCTCTCCCAGATTAAGTTCATCTCATTCCGAGCGCCCACAAGCCACCATTTAATCATTCGAACCCGCTGCTGGAGATCCGGGTGCAGGTGCCCCCGCGAGCAGGAAGCAGGAAGCCACCTCGCCGGGGGGAGGCGTGCGGCGGAAAGCAAGCGCGTCGCTCGGGCGACTGATCTCAGCGCGGGTCGCTCAAACTTGGCTCGGGGCCTAGATGTTCACACACCGCGTTTCTGGCCAATACTTTTTTCGTCGCCTAGAGCGAGGCGGGATTTCAACCTTTTATAATACAGGGACCCCCCCCCCCACCCCAGCCAAGCTCAAAGGCATCCAGAGCCCCCCTATCTAAGTTTAAAGGGTTATATTTTTATTTATCTATTTTTTTTTAAAAAAAAAAAAGCTTGATATTTTGAATTTGCATTTTCCCAAATCTGTATTTTTTCATTGCATATCAAGTCTGGCCAGGGACCCCCTAAAGTGCCTTCAGACCCCCTGTTGAAAAACCCCCAGGGTCTCCAGCAACCAAAACCATACTTTTATGAGGTTTCCTTCATTTTTAATACTATTTAAATGATTTCTATGCAAATACATGCAGCTCATTGCCAGTTCCTTTGTTTCCGTGCTCTTGGACAAGAGTTCAGGAAGAAGCTCCTTCAGAACCTACAACCACTGACGCGAGTTCACCTTCTTTCGCTAAATCAATCGCATCGCGCTTAAATTAGCACCATTAAACCCCTCTGAGGTTGCACTGCAGAAAATGAATGAATGAATTACTTGTCTCATAAACTGCCGTTGTTGATTATCAACATGAATAAATATTGGAATTTCTCTTCCGGGCGCAGAGAAGGAGCGTTTAACACGGCTGTAGCTTTGGCAGGCAGACGACGGTAAACCGGCTGTAAATTTCTGACTCGTTTTCCATTAACCTCTCGTTTCACCTGGGAAAACGGCGAATTTTGGCTGGCGCCATAGCTACAGCACACAGGAGAGGCCCCCTCGGTGGGCTGTGGGCGAAAACCCCCGAGCTGAACGTGTTTGGGAAACAAAGAAAAACTCTTCACGAAAAACAATGTGTTTATTGAGCTCAGCGATGTGTTAGAATGCTGTTAATCACAATCTGCTCAGAAACGAACCTCTCAGGGATTTCAGTCAGCTAGCGTGAGGCTTCAGAAACCGTTATAATGGGCGGAGCTATCACTGATTGGTTCCTGCAAGATACTGGCTGATGACAGCACACAGTAGCCCTGCCCTCCATCACGAAGTGTATGAAGAAGCCACACCCATCAGCAACAATTTGGAGCCAAAATGGACACACTCTCAAAAGAAGAGGTTCCTCCAAAATGGCTCCACTGTGTCTCCTCTGTGTCTCCACCCTACCCCTAACCCTAACCCTTATGGAGTTCAGGGGTTCTTGGTCTGGCAAAATTGTTAACTCTGGGAGTCTTTCATACTTTTCACACCAGCCCAAGAAGGTTCTAAAAAAAAAAGAACCAAACGGGGTTCCTCTACAGAGCTATTTTTCTGAGGGTTTTATGAATAGAAAACACCAACCAAGCCATTTTGGGATAATATTATTGACAGATACCAACTGATAAACATCAGTGCATGTAATCCTGAATAGTTCTGCCCAGGTTTTATTTCTTTATTGATCTTCCTCAGGTGGGAAGAAACACGGTCTACCTGTTTGTCTACCTGTCTGCCTGCAGGGCCTGTGAAGCTCTCTGTAAGTATGCACGACTTGATGGAGGTGAGGGTGCTGCAGGAGGCGCAAGGAGGAGGTGAATGGAGCAAACCCCCCCCCCCCCCTTCGGCAATTGCACAGGAAACGGCGACACAATTCATCACAGCCCTGTGCCACGCCCATCAGACTGCGAATGCAGACACAGGCCACTCTTAAATTTGTGGGGGGGGGGGGGGGCGCTATGGAAACAGATGTCTCCCTATTACCACCCCCAACCCTCGACGCCCTACACTACACAGACGGGACACTGGGAGTTTGCCACTGCTTTGTGTTTTTTGTTTATTTCCTTATTTCAATAAAAAGTGCAAAAGGCTCCTTCTTTAGTGATTTCATTTCTTAAAAAATAATTATTCTGTGTTATAAAAAAACGAACCGGAGGGCCCCGGGGCATGCTGGGATTTTTTTGATTGCTGTTCGTTCGGCGGCATTAATTACCGTCGGATACGCTGATGTTTCGACGCGCCCGAGTACCGCCCCCCCCCTCCTCCCCCTCCTCGCCCCCGACCCCCCCCCCCCCTCTTTTTCCAGCTGAATTCTCAGTTACTGGAGCATGATGATCGCCAGTTTAATTAGGAGAGTGTGCGCGTGGTGTTTTTTTCCTGTTTTAAAAAAGATGTGTGTTTGATGCACGGATTGCCGCCTGGTAGAATCTTCAGCGTGATTATTATTTTTTACATTTATTTTCATCATCAAGATCAAGATCTGAAACACAGAGCTGAAGGGAGGCGTGGGGCTGAGGCGGGATTTGAACGGTTTCGAACCCTCGGGCACTTTTACAGCGCCACCTGTGACGATGGCGGCGAGCGGAACCCAGGCCAATCGCAAGCGCACACCTCCGGCCAGCCGACGGTGACACCGAAGTCCGTCGATAAAGCGCGCTGAACGTCCGGAGTCGTTTCAAATACGGCTTTGCTATCCATTATTCGGGGAGAGACGCAACCATGACCAGCCGTTCTCACGGACAGAAACAAAAGCGGGAGAGAATCGGCAATCGAGAAATAGAGTGGAATATAACAAAATAAAGTGAGAGGTAAATCTGGATGGGATCTCACTCCCTCATGCTCCTCCCCAGCTCCCCCCCCCCCACAACCCCCCTCATAGTAAATGACCTTGTTTTGGTCAGGACCCCAAGTTCCACTCACAGGTAAATTATGGCAAACACGTTCTTTTTTATTTTTACTTCTTTTTTTTTTTTTTTTTTTTCTGTGGAGTTATTTAGCCCAGGTGAATAATGGATAAGTGCAGGAGGAGTGGTTGGAATAAAGTGGCTCTTAACACGATCCGCCCCCCCGATCCGGCCCCCCGGCTCTTCCGGCCCGGGGGGGGGAGGGGGGGGTTCAGGTGAGCGGAATGCGCGCGGGGCTGGAAGGTAACTTTCATGCTCCGGCGGGCGAACATTTTCCAGGTCACATTTTCAATTACCGGGAGAGAGCCGGAGAGTTCCCCACGCCTCCGAGCGCCCGGGAGCAGCCCCCGAGTCACCGCCCCCACATACACGCTTCTGCGGGGGGGGGGGGGGGGGGGGGGGCTCACATAGACGCTTCTGGGGGTCTGGGGGGCGGGAGGGAGCTCACAAACACGCTTCCCTCCCCAGCGAGGGCGGGGGGGGGGGGGGGGACTAGGCAGGGGGAAAGCAGACGACCCGGCCGGTGGAGTTCTCCAGGCCTGCCTCCTGGAGGACCTCGAGCCACCATCCTCACAAACACGCTCCCCCCCCCCCCTTCTCCCCCACCTCAGCTAGAGGGAGGGCATGGGCGGGGAGGGGGGTAGCTCACAAACACGCTTCCCCCCCCCCCCCCACCACCTCAGCTAAAGGGGGGGCACGGGGGGGTAGAGGGGTAGCTCACAAACACGCTTCCCTCCCCAATGAGGACCCGGGGGGGGGGCAGGGGAAAGCTGACAGCGTGCTGGAGGAGCCTGAGTCACCACCCTCACCAACACGCTCCCCCCTCCCCACCCCCCAGCGAGGGCAGCCGCTCGGCGTCCGTAGGAAAAGCAGTAAACGGCAGGAATAATAAATAAGAACACAGCCCCCCCCCCCCCCCGTTAAAGACGGAGTCGGCCGAGCCACATTGTAATACAGCCCATTTATTTCTCCAGAAACCCCCGCCTGCGCTTTCCCCCCTCGCCCCTTCCCAGAAGGCAGCGGGGCGGCGGCGGAGCGGTTATAATGGCCCTGGAGCCGGGCTTGTAACTCACGCGCCGCACGGCCGGGAATCCCAGGTGGAGGGGAGTGCCACTGCAGGCCCTGAGCCAGTTACTTAACCCGAATTGCTTCGGTAAATATCCGGCCGAAGGAACTGATTGTGTTGGGGGAAGGGACTGTCACACCGGGTAAAGCCAAGTCTGTGTGAGAGCGAAATAACACCTAGACGTAATATAACGGGTGTGTGTATACTACACGGGTACTGCTGAACCTATGAGATCCAACATACACAAGACTGAGGGCATTCAGGACACTCAGAAACGTTAATAAGTTTTGATGTGACCAAACAACATACCAACTTCCATAATTTTGAATCCTGAATCGATAGGAATCGTGTTTTCATATTGCACTCGTCTTCATTTTTAGGTTTACTATTTTCATAGCTATGTCCCTCAGTTTAAACTGTAACTCTTTAACACTTAATGATTCAACCACATATCATGAGTCTGGTGATTTACACATTTGTTATGCCTATCATGTCTTGTTCAGGAGCAATCACAACCAAACTTAACGGCGACCTGTAGTATGTTCACGTACTTAAGACAGCCTAATTAAGTAATTACGTAATTGAAAGGCACTGCACTAAAATATATTTTCAAAATATTTTACAGAAGTACAATCATTTACAGCATATTGCAGTACATTCTATTTCCCAAGGGTAATATTAAGTGTGTTGCTATGAGCTAGAAAATTGCTGCAGCTGCCTGGTTATCTCTTGATTTGGGAGAACTGGATTTTGTGCATGGCTGTATATTAAACAAGCACATAACCACAATATATTATCCTTTCTCTTACTTACATATTTAGTGGGGTATTGTATTGAGTTTGCTAAATTCAAAATGTTCCAGGATGGTCTAAATGTTCCACGGTTTGGATGTATTTTCTCTACGTTAAGCTTCTGATTTGGACCATAGAAAGACCCTTGTGGCACCACTAACTGTGTTTACACGGAGAAGGGATTCACAGTCTGCTCCCGAAACCGCAGCTTTTAAAAATGAAAAGAATTGACATAATAACCGGACAGCGGCGGACGAGGAGCAACACGAGAGAGGGAGATCTTTCTCTGGGATCCATTAACGGCCGTGCCTGGCTGGATCCATACATATTACAACCCGGTCTGTGTCGCTATTAGCAACCGTCGTACGCAATCGATGCGTCTCACGGGGACCAGACCACAGATAACGATTTAAAAAGATTTTATTATTTTTTTTAAATCAATTTTTAGAACATTTTATGATGCATTCATTTAAAACAAATAAAACGCATGGATTAACCGAAATCCATGTCACAAACTATCAAGATAGTGCTGCATTGACTTAAGATTTGTTATGCGTTTTCTATGAACAATGCAATCAATCAAATTGGAAAACTGGGGTTGCCCAACTGGCTAAAACAAACCCTCCTTCGCTTACATTGGACAAGAAATAGCAGCACTTTATTGTCAATGTTGGTGCAGAGTGACATTTTTCTTAAAATTCTCCTTCACCCCTGTAGCCTATAATATACCAAACGATGTGCAACAATCTGGAACACTGGAGCTCTCTCCTGTTGAACTCTGTGACTCCCCCCCGACCCCCCCTTCTTCCAAATTATCCATCACAGCCCTGCCTGACTGGTCTTCCTCTCCTCCCAACCATCGTGCAGTTACAGCCCCTCCCAATCTATTTTATAACTCGGCAATGGTAGGAGAAGCCCGTCCACATCCATCCCACAATGCACCACAGGGCGGTTTCTGCTGTCTCTATCATCAGGTATTGGCCAGAGCCAATAGGGTCAACCAGGAAATTCACCTCCCTGGGAGAAAGTGTTAATATCCTCCAGAGACTAGGCAATTCCATTTTGTCCTCTGTAGGGGATCAGGAGTATATCCGGTCTTTATCTCAAGAACCCTATATTCTTGTGTTGTGCTGAGACGTACACTGCAAGGGAAATTCAATAAAATAAATAATATTTTTGGAAAATATTTCCAATGCAACATGTTCCTCTCATCCAAAAACACTTGTATTATGTCGAAAAAAGTACTAAAAATGTTTATTTTTTTCCCCTTTCTGCAGGGTTCCAGGAGTGGATGTAGGGCACTGTGAACTGTATTCATTCTCCGGGTTTCCTGAAAAGGGAAAAAACTGCAGCTTGGTTTCTCTGCAATCTGATTGGTTCTACCAAATGTTATCCAGGGGTATGTTACAGGTCGATGTTTCAGTTGGCCTGAGTTGCTCATTCCAATGGGAGTTGCGCCTATATGGGATCACGGATTTTAAAGGAAGTTACTGGCAAAGATCAGCGCCCCTGACTCTGACCAGGATAAGCGGGTATAGATGAATGGATGGATGGATGGATAAATGGACCAAGGCCCAAAGTGTTTTGTTCATGCATAGTCCCACACCCAGGAAATATTGAGGTCAACAGCTCTCTTGACCAAACTGAATATTACTGGGAAGTTGAACTCTGTTATAGTTTTATGCCCTAATGCTTATTAGAATTATCATCTAGACGATACAATGTTTCAGTGACTTTTCAAAAGTACAGAATATATATGCCGACAGACGTGATGGAAAACCTTTATAATTATTTAAACTCACAAACATTCCAAACTGAGTCCATTTTGTTTGTTACCTTGCTGGTACAAATGCTGAAACATCCTCAAGGAAAAGAGTGATTTAAAAATAAATAAATAAATAAATAAATAAAAACGCATTTCCAAGTCCTTGCATTTCAATCTGCGGACTCTTCCGAGCTATTTCGCCCGTATCTCGGGGGTAAATTTATGCATGGGTTTCACTCTATTTCCGGAGGTTTTTCCCTCTATTTTTATTTTTTTCTTCTTCTTATTCTTATTCTCGCTTCTTTTTTTTCTCTCTCGAAAGTTTAGAGCCGTTTCCATTCTCCGCGGAGCGGGCGGCGACCGTCGTCACGGCGATCGGCCTAATGCTGCTTGTGTAACTAATAGCCCAGAAAAGGCGTCTCGGTGCGCCGCGGCTGAAAAATGTAAATTATTCATCCTCCCTCGCCCCCGTCTGACAAGCAAGCAAAAAAAAATATATACAAAAATACATAAATAAATAACTAAATAAAAAAGCAAAGGCAAAATAAAAAACGGCGTTCTGTCAGAGTTTGTAATATCCGTGCCTGCAGGAGCAGGGAGAGGACCGGGATTCGCTGAGTGAGAGCGGCTTCCCAGAGGGGGGGGGGGGGCATCTGATTGGACGAGGCATCCCGCCGGGGCCCGGAGACAGCGTCCCTCGCGTATAGCAGGAGGCCATCCGGAGAGAGGAGGCGCGGACCTGCGCCCCGGCACACAACCAAATCGCCGACCGAACTGAGTGTTGCTTCCATTATCTCTCTTTCTCACTCCCTCTCCCTCTCTCTCTATCCCTCTCTCACTGTCTCTTTCTCCCTCTGTCTCTCTATGTCTCTCTCTCTCTCTCTCTCAGTCTGTCTCAATATCCCTCTCTCACTGTCTCTCTCCCTCTCCCTCTGTCCCTCTTTCACTGTCTCTCTCCCTCTCGGTCTCTCTCACCCTCTGTCCCTCTGTCTCTGTCTCTCTATCTCTCTTTCTCGGTCACTCTCAATGTCTCTCTCTCTCTCTCTCTCTCTCACTCTCTCTCTCAGTCTCTCTCCTTATTTTTTCTCTTTCTTACTCTCAATTTCAGTTTCAAGGTGCTTTAGTTGCACAGCACTACACCATGTTGCCAAAGCAAAAACAACAAATTATAAATAAGTAAATAGTAAAAAGTTACTCATGATCTCTTCCGAGCTGTTTTGCCATAGCTCAAGGATAAGTGTATTCATGGGTTTCACCAGAGGTTTTCAAAAGTAATTGGATGAATTAACATAAGCTGAAATAATTTCATCATATTTCATATTCGGTTGCAATTCGTTTGCACTCGATGGCTGCCTGAAGTATACAACACCAGACACTGGTTCCCTGGTGATGCTCTGCCAGGCCTGTACTGCAGCCATCTTCAGTTCCTGTTTGTTTCTGAAGCATTTTGCCATCAGTGTTGTCTTCAGCAAGTGAAATCCACGTTCAACTGGAGTCAGGTCAAGTGATTGACTTGGCCAGTCAAGAGCATTCCAACTCTATGGCCCTGAAAATCTCCTTGGTTGCTATGTTTTGGGTCACTGCCCTGCTGCAAGGTGTAGCACTGTTCAATGAGCTTTGAGGCATCTTGTTGAATCTGGGCAGATGTTTTCTGTACACTTCAAAATTAATTCAGCAGCTGCCGTCAGCAGTCACATCCTCAGTGAAGACGAGTGAGCCAGCCCCAGTGGCAGCCATACATGCCCAAGCCATAACACTACCTCCACCATGTTTCACACATGAAGCAGGGCACTTTAGATTATGAGCAGTTCCTTTCTTTCTCCACACTTTTCTCTTTTCATCACTTGAAGTAGAGGTTAATATTCATCCCATCAGGCTTTGTTCCAGAACTCTTCAGTTTTTTTCAAGCACTTTTTTTTTGTTGCAAACTCTCACCTGGCTGTTCTGTTCTTGAGGCTTACCAGTGGTTTGCTTCTTGGGGTGCACCCTTTGAGGTTATGCTGCTGTTGTCTCCTCTGTATGGTAGTCTTTGACATATGTATGCCTACATCCTGGAGAGTGTTCCTCATCTGTCTGACAGTTGAAAAAGGGTTTTTCTTCACAATTGAAAGTATTCTTAGGTCAGCCACTACAGTGGTCTGCCGTGTTCTACCCGGTTGTTTGGGATGGCTGAGCTCACCTGTGTGTTCTTGCCTCCTACCAATGTATCGAACAGCTGATTTTGACCCACCCAGTGTTTTTTATTGTCTGATTTATTCAGATTTTTCTGTGTGTGCTGTCACATTGCTTACTGTCTCAATGGCAGGATTACATTACATCAAACTCCTCAACTGCAGTCTCACCTTGCCTCATGGTCGTGCAGCAGCACCCCAAACCCCCCCTCCCCCCCCCCCCCCCCCCGCCGTACCTGAGATTCCAAAGGGATGGGAGCCATTACAGTACCCTCAGAGATTCCCCACCCACTCACCTCACCCCCCCCCCCCGCCCCCACCCCTCAGAAACAGGGTCCCACACTGGGAGCACTTCATTACCCCCACACACAGGTGGCCGGGGCTTGGAGAGCAGCTGAACCAGCGCATCCCTCCGCACACTGAGAGCTTTACCTGAGCCTGCCCTATGAGGTCTTGATTTTTGTAAGCCTGCACCTAGAAAGGTTTGTGTTTTTTGCCTCCGTAACTTCACAGGGGGTGTGCAGCTGAATCTCAGAAAACCAAAACAGCACTGCTTCTGCTGTGTCTCCCCCTGACGGCAATTATAGCAGCCTAGTCCCCCCCCCTCTCTCTCTCCCTCTCTCTCTCCCCCCCCCTCTCACTCTCTCTCTCTCTCTCTCTCTCTCTCTCTCCCGCTCTCTCTCTCTTTCTCTCTCTCTCTGTTAGCGGTATGGCAGTAAGTAAGCGGGAGGCTTTGCGTTAGCGCACTGCCATGTCCCGGCGCGGCTCTGATCCCGCCCCCCTCCTCCCCGTCTCGGGGCCCCCCTCCTCCCGCCCCTGTCCCAAGGCCCCCTCCTCTCGCCCCTGTCCCTGGGCCCCCTACCCCCCCGTTCTGGGCCCCCCTCCTCCCACCCCTGTCCCTGTGCCCCCTTTCTCCTGTCCCTGGGCCTCCTCCTCCCCGTCCCAAGGCCCCCTCTCTCCGAGCGATAAGAACAGAACAAAACAACAATAATCTTCCGAAATGTCACATTCAAAATCCCAGCCTTGCTGACAACCCCCCTCTAGCTAACCCCCCCGCCACCCCCCCCCCCCCCCCCCCCCCCGCCATCTCAGTAGGGGATGAGACAGGTGTCTGGATACAGGTAGGCATTAAGAGAGGAACAAGTGTTAATTAGAAATGCAAATGAAAGCACGGGCGAGCCCTGCTGCATTATGGGAGTTTGAGTGCATCGCCGTGTCCTCTCAGATGCTGCGGTGAGGGCCGGGCCGGGCCTAAATATGTACAGCAAAGCATGCTGGGAGAAGGTGATGAATCTGAGCGGTGACTTATTCAGTAGGGATCAGGGATAAAGAGCAGACGAGATCGGTGAAGACTAGACCTGCATT